>NW_024581051.1:527744-588351 GCF_017639235.1 Corvus kubaryi
GACAGCGGTGTCCGTACTGACTCAGCCCCGCGCCGAGTAGGGCCGGCTCATCGGGAAGGAGGGGGAGGTGTTGAATGGTTTGGGTTGGAAGAGACCCTTAAAGCTCACCCAGTTCCAGCGCCTCTGCCGTGGTAGGAATATTTGCAGTAGCTTCGTTGTAACCTGTTTTTTTCACTATCATCTACATCCATTCAGTCACCTAGTACGCAAGAATCGAAGCTTTGGAGATACTTTGTTCTTACCAGCACTGTCACTCCCGTGCCCCTCCTTTGCTAGCATTGTGTTGTGCCCTTACGCGCAATAGCTTAGGATGGGCTTTTTTTATCTTGTATTTTTTTTTTTTACCCACCATAAACTTTTGATACCATAAAGTACGTACCAGGAATTTTCTCAGCTTAACTTCCTGATTCGGTTTGAGCCTCCTTTAAGTTTCTTTTTGTACTTTCTACTTGATGTTTGGCAACACTGCAAGTGAAAAATGCATTCCTCGATAAGCATCTGAGTGCCACTGAGGTCATTTGAAGGATTTGTATCCTATCCTACTCAGGATGACGACAAGCTGACAAATCCTAGTGTAAATAGGCATTCCAAATACGATTCTATCAGATGCTGTAAGGCAGAGAAGACCAGGACTACTTTTGAGTCTTCAAAGGTGGATGCACCATTGTTTTATACATTGGTGCAATGATATTTTCTGTTTCATTCTGATGAAAATCCTAAATGCTTGCAGAGTTTGAAGATGCTCTTCTTGAAGATGTAAGTCTTCCACAGCCTTAGTCTTGGGAAGGAGCAATAATGCTGGAACAGGTAACTAGCGAAGGGAGGGGAAATTCAGCATATGAAAATGTAAAGGGATGCACATAAATACTGATCTATCCTAATTAAAGTCAGTTATGGGCTTTGCAGTAACTACTGGGCATTTTGTATTATTGCAGCTAGCTCTGCAAGAACAGACTCAGTGGTCAGCAGCAATCCAAACAATAAACACCATGCTAGATCCAGGGAGTACCACATGTGAACAGTGTGGACATTTTCAGTCCCCTTCATCTTTAAAGGACGTACATGGAAGTACAAGGAATGGCAAGGTTGGCCATAAGGTATGGAACTGCTGCCAAAGAATCATATCTTGGGCTTTTTAAGGAAAAATGAAAGCAAGATACAGGTCTCTAAATTAATGGGTGACTTATAAATACTGATTTACTGCTGCTTTGAATGTGGTATCAGGGATATTATTAAATGAAACCATTAGGAGGGTAGCTTCAAAGAAAGAAGGCAGTTTTTCACAGAGCAAGTAGTTAACCTGAAAACCACCTTGCCTCAAGATCTTACATACCAGAACTTGGACATCAAGTTCATTAACTTACAAATTACTAGAAGAAAAAGACCATTATAGGCTAATAGAGAAATAGATGACCTGCAGCTCAGGAAGTCCAAATTCTGATTCCATACACTTTTTGTAGGACCTTGCATTAGAATCTTGTATGGTTAATCATGGCTTTCTGACAGGTAAGACTAGACCACATAAACTCCATGGCAGGGCAAAGGCCTAACTTTGCTTTTGATTCATCTTTACTGAACGCTGGAACTATTTGGAATTCCACATAGCTCTCTAATGTGAAAATTCTTTAGTGTAATACACAGAATCTTCTATACCAGCAAACTCTTCTTTACCCACAGTGCATTCTGAACTGTTCTGATCTCAGGTCAGCGTGACAATAATATCATCATAATAATAACTCACCATAATATCAAACTATAAACTAATGTCTCCAGGAGCAGTGTACCGAAGTAATAAATATGAACATTTTAAATATGAACAATAAGAAAAGATGCATCAATAGGTTTAAAATTTTTTATTGTGCTGCCAAGAGCCAAATTACAAGAAACCGCCTTACAGTTAAAAAAGTAAACAAGCAATCTGCTGAACCGCAGTGCACTCCAAGTGCCACATATGCATCTATTTTTCAGAAAATTATATCTGCATTTCTCTTACAAGAGCACAACAGGAACCAAAGTAAAAGAGTGTAATGGATACAGCACATAGGATAAATCATATCTTTAAAATAATAATAATAAAATAATAATAATAAAAACATTTTACACCATGTCCTATATCCTGCTAATATTTTCAGAATATGGCCTTGATTGTAAAACAAAAGCAAGCATTTACAATTTCTGGATAAAGACTGCTTACTCTTATGCAAGGAATGGATGTTTTGTCTTGACAAAATCTCTGTAGTTACTGGACAGAAACATCTCTGTTTCATTATCAGATTGAGTACAAAACACTGGGGAGACTACATTTTTTCTTATTGGTGGTTGGAAACTGAAGTTACATAAGCAGAAAAAATGTTGACCCTTAATGATACACCTATTTTTTCTTTGATGCAAACAGCTAGAACACCTTTTTGATATTCTAAAACAAAAAAATTGTTAATCTTCAGATTAATAAATTAGGTCATTATAATAATAAATTAGGTTTTTTTTTCAGTTTTAAAGTTCAGCAATCTCTGACCAAGTATTTACAACAATACTTGAGAGTTCCTTTACAAAAAATACATTTTCTTTTCACATTAAGCATACTGGGTATCTGTGTCTCTTATGACAAGCATTTGTAAAAGAAAAAAGGCAATGCACAAATGGGTAATTAGTATAAAAGTGCCAAGACCTGTTTGGAAAGTTAACATTGTATTATACAGTCAGAGTTATAAATGAGGCAAGCTACAACAAACTTCCAGCTTAATGCAGACAATATTCCAGTAGTTGTTTCAAACAATTGTTTGAAAAAAAAAAAAAGAAAGAAAGAAAAACCCAACCAAAATCCAGGAGCTGATTGTGTTATTTTATGGAGTTGATTAGTGCTGCATGTATATTGTCATCAGTGTCTCTAGCCAATGCATTCATTAAAAAGCCTTTTTAAGGCTAAGCAGGAAAAGAAAAATAAGAAACACCCTGAAATGTAGCAAGTAGCAAGAGCAACGCTTACTGCTATAATTGTGCACGAACGGAACACACGCCAACACAAGAGTGCACACACACACACACACACACACACAAACACTTTCAAATCAAATCAAATCAAATCCAAATCAAATCAAATCAAACTGTAGGTAGAATGAGATGCTCTTTTCTTGTCTTTCCTAAACTCACAAGCAATTAAGCATTGATATGGAATGCCTGTTATCTGTTTCTGCTCTGGGTAAAATCTCTCAGATAAAAATACATTCAACAAGAAAAAAAATAGAAAAAATATATACTGTATACATAGTATATTATATATACAGTATATATATGTATAGTGTATATACACATGCACGTATATATACATATGTATATCTACATGCATTTGTATATACTATATATACACAAACATACAAATACTTTTTGTTGTTTTTAGCATAATTATATTTACATAAATATTCCTATAATGCTAAAGTTTAAAGAAGCATGATCTCCTTTTTTTTCTGAGCTTCAAAAAAGGTGCTTGAGTAATATACAATTAAAATTAAGCAGCTTCCTAGCATGGAAGTAGTTTCTAAATCTGCATACCAGTAAATAAGAACATCAACAGGAAAAAAACAACAACCTTAAAACAGTCTCTTTTTTACTCTCTTGTATGCAAGAGCTTTGTCCAACAAAAATATTTTTCCTTCTCCTGTATGAACAACCAGAGATTGATATAAAATAACAAAACAAAACCACAACAGACAAAACAAACAAACAAAAGCCCCTGGAACTGCATGGTGTTCTTGACTTTTCCTTCCTTCCTTCTTTCCTTCCTTCCTTCCTCCTTCCCTTCAATACTGCTGTCAAAAGATCCAGTGCTCATATCAGGAATTACTTAGGCCTCAGTCATTTGCTAACTCTGCTGAAGTCTGGCTAATCTAGCCAATCAGCTTTGAAGAAAACAAAAATAAAAACAAAAAGCAGCACAAGGTATAATTTTATACATCCTTAATAAACCCACCCTTTATTTTCTGCTATAATCTTTTCCTTGCTATTTCATTAACTACTGCAGCTTCTCATCATATAGAAAAATATTTGCAGCTACACCACACCTGTGATGTGACAAATTCTGTTCTAGGAGTATATTACTGTAGCAACAGCTGGAAAAAAATAATCAGACCTTTTCATATTTTTTTTCACCTGGGGTTAGGCTTTTGCTGCAACAGATGTAATTTCAGAGCAACAAGGAAAACCACTATCCTGCTGCTTGGCAGGATATTTTCTTCTCCAGCCAAGCATGACCAGCTTTTCTTCTCTGAAGCTTCCTTTTACCTCATTGCCTACCCCTAGGCCCTGATTCCCCCTCCCAAAAAACCTCTATAGCTATGTTACAAGCAAATACATCTTAACAAGTTTTAAAACTTTGGTTCTAAGAAAACACTTGGTCAGTTATCTCAAGGAAAAGTGGGAATGCTTTTTCTGGCACATTGCAGGAGTCAGAGCTCATCCCAGAAAGGTCTTAGAGCTGTACATGTAGTCACAAATCCAATACAATCCACTAAGCAAGTGCACGATTCTAGTTTTATTTTAATAGCAGACTGTCTCTCTTTCTCTATCTCTCTCTCTCTCTCTCTTAAATCCTTGGTAAGGGTGCAATTCTTCAAACTGTTTGATAGAAATTATCTGCCTGTAGGTTGTTCTGTTTCTGCATGCTGTAAAATCCACTGTATCTTGAATCTGGGTCTGCAATTCTTAGCATCCTCTGAGAACTGTCCACCTGGACCATGGTACCTTTCTTGCAGTCCACATATACCAGTTGATTGTTTAGGCAAGAAGGCTGTTAAAACAGAAAGGAAATATTAAGTAAATCATACAATTTTTGTATTCCACACATAATTCAAAAAGTCCTTTTGGTTCAAGTCCATAAGCACAAAACAAAATCAAACTGGCAATGAAAGAGTTTGGACTTTTGCTAAAGTTGGCTTATGCCAGACATAGTAACAGACCAACAGTCTCTTCAGAGTCACCATTTTTCATCTTCTGAAAGGAGCTCTGGTATTCTCATATCCCAGCTGGGCTGGTTTAACTGTTTTCTGGTAATTTAGCACCACACAAAGGCTTAACCTGGTTGCCCCAGATGTGCAGCAGCTTTTTCCCCAGCCTCTTTTAACAGCCTCTTTATTGCTTAACATTTTCCACAATGTTTTGTTCCCGGTTTCCTGAAAACAGGAAAGCGTGGAAATAGACATGGCACCTTTGTTGGAGCTTTGTAGCAGGACACTGGAATCCACTGCTTTTTCTGGTTGATGAACAGGAGGACGATGATCAGTAACAGCACTATCGTGATTGGGATTGTCACCAAGGCAACGGAGCTGACGGATGCATCTTCACTGGGGTGTGGCCCACTGCCACTCCGGTATTCTCCCTGGAGATGGCTCATGTCTGCAGGGGAAGTGGGAGCACTTGTTAGTAATTATAAAGGGGCCTTGGCTGTAGGGAAGAATGTAATTATAAAAGTCTCAGTCGTACATCTTGTCACTCATATGAATTTGGACTTTCTCTCTTGCAATGTCACCTTATTTACATAAATTAGAACAACCGAAAGCTAGGATCTTCTGGAGGGACTGTATTAGCCAGGAAAAGGCCATCAAAAAGAGAGGACATAGAAGGAAATCTGAAGCACAGTAATGACCAAGTCTGACAATAACCTCTTAACTCAGTTGCGTTTGCATGATCTTATCCTGTCACAACCAAATTCCCACTTGTAAAAAAAACCAGACTGTGCTTCCAGGCTGAGGAGAACTTGGAAATCTTAGGATGAAAGTAATGATTTCTTTTTTTACTTTTAAAAACTGGTAGGACAAGTACGATGTGTTCACTCTCTCAGCACTGTTCACTCTCACAGCACTCAGCCTGTGAAAGCAGACTGCTGGCAGTCTACGAGACTGTAGCAAGTTTGATGTGTAATTGCAAAGAATGGTAACTTTAAATGACACATACAAAATTCCCACACAGTTTGTAGTATGTGTTTATAATCCCCAGGCAGGATAGTTGCAAGCCAGCTACTAATGCCTGAGAAATGAAAATGCTGTAATTATAAAAGCGTAAGCTTAGAACTTTGTAAAGCAGTTACATTTCATGCATCCTTTCTACCAAGAATAGTGTGCTATGAGATCATTCTCAGATTAAAAAAACCATCCTCAGATTTAAAAAAATACATAATTGAGGTTGTTCTTCAATTAGAAAAGGTTAACAAAGACTGTAGCACAGTGTTTTTCCTCTATGCTGGAATAATATTACAGTGCAGTTTTAAATAAAAGATGCTTAGATAACTTTATTAGCTGTGTGTCACTATACCTGAGGTGGCATTTTGTCTAAGGTCTGACATTTGGCAATGATATGTTGAGCGGTGGTACAAGCTTTTTTATCTATTCATGAGACTGTCAAATGGATCAAATGAAGATCTATCAACTCCAATGGCCTGCTTTCTAGTTTTTGAATCAGAAAAGACACTGCAGAATCACTTTGGATTCATCATTTTGTCGTATTCTTAATTTTATAGAACTGCATCATACCAACACAGATGTTTCTTCTATGCAGAACATGGAGTGATAATGAGACCAAAATGTATAAATATAATTTAGTCAACTGACTCATCTTTACTCAAACCAAAATGCATGTAAGAATTATGCACTGAAGAATATTCTCAGATAACCACCTTTTCGAAGCTAACGCTTTTCCTGAATAGGAAAAGTAGATGCATTATAACATGGGGAATAAACACAGTCCTAAATTATCCCAGTTTATGTCAGATCTGACCTCTGTGAATGTGGATTATATCATTTTCACTCGGTGTTGGCCAGTTTGGTACTTCCAGTTCAACATCTCCTCGATGATTTGTCTTCTCAATGGGGATGTTAGTGGGTTCAGGTACATACATCTCTGTGAAATGAGATAAATGTGTTTCACAAGTTACAGGCTGCTTAACTTCTCAGTGTTTTTCTGAGTTCAGGAAATACACTTGTCCATCTGCAGTGCTTTGTCCTTTAAATTCTTTTATAAGTTTCAGAATTTTCACCATTAGCCTGGGATTTTGTTTGGAAACTTATTCCATATTGTATATGGGATACATGTCTGTTGCCATTACCACGATCATAATGTGAATGGGATGAAGGACTGGTGTGGATAAACTTGCTTTTGAAAATACCATCTCAGAATACATACTTTACTACAGGCTTGCTCCTCGGTGGTACTTAAGAAAAAAACCCCCCAAAAAATGAAGGGAAGGCTACGTCTTCCCAGCTGACAGTCCCTACTGGTTTCTTTGCTTTGCTTTTTTTTTGTAATCCTCAAAGCAGGAGAATTGCAAGAGTGGGTACTGCTGAATCTCCCCAGTTGTCCTGTCAGAAGTAGTTATCAGCTGACTGAATAAGGTGAGCAAACTTCTGCAGAAGTGTATCAGGACTCACATTAAAAACCAGTTGCAATTCTTATGCCCCTTTGCCCATAGCTAAGAAAATGTCACATTGCTTTTAAGCCAAATTAAAGTGATAAATAAAGCAATGTGATATTTGAAAAGTAACCAAGAGACTCAGAAAAGACAGAAATGTTAATCACTGTGACATAATCTGCGAGATGTAAGGATATTAATTTTCCCACTTCATTAACATATTTCCATAGCCTTGTGAAAGGACAAAATAGGGGCAAGCAAGTAGTTTTTCAGTTCACAGTTCTCAGAATAAGTGAAATTCAAGCTATGTTTTTGCACAATGTGCCTATCTGTTAAGAATATTAATTTTCCTGAAGTCTAAAAGTCTGTTGCCTTTGTGATACTATTCAAACGTGGACTGACATTCAAAACCCAATTAAAAAAAACTTATTATCGGCCCAAAGAAACCAGTATCACAATGAACTGGGTTGTCACATCACATTACCTGGACACATGGGACAGCAGCTTCCCTCTACATTGATGGGTTCAGCACAAGGCAGAGGTGGGCAGCTGACAGTGGAGCAGAGAGTCTGACCCTGCAGGCAGTAGCAGTGTGTGCAGCTGTCAATGTCCCAGCGTTCCTCATCTGCGTACGTTTCTCCACTGAAGTGGCAGACCACTTTCTTTGGAACTGTATCTTCTATGGAAGGAAAACAGTGCTGTGATCATGCAGGAACAGCCAATGACACACAAATCTGATTTCTTTCCTAAACACAAAAGTGAAACAATTGCCACAAAGAAATCCCAGCTGTGATTAGAAGATCTTCTCTTCATCTTCCAGAAAATCTTTGTGGAAAAAAAAGTAGTTTCTGCTTCTTTATCAAGTACATAATTAGCCTGGGCTACTTCTCCTCATTTTCTTAATGCAAGAGGCTAGAGGATGGATGATTGGGACATGAAAAGATGATATCAAAAGTGCTGTGAAAATTAATAAAAATTCATTCTCTTTGACTGTTTGAGACTGCCAACTACTCATCCTCCTCCTTGTTTCCTAGTAAATCCTATTAAGCTAAAAAACCCGAAACTCCTAACTGTTAAATTTCTAACTAGCAAAGCTCAAGAATGATGACTTCTGTCTAGAACACTTAAAAAAGCAGATTAGGCAGGATGCCAAAAAGGATGAAGCAACTCTCAGGTGAAATAACTAGAAGTGCTTAGACTGCAACAATAAAACAGATTTGAAGGAGATTGATAATTCCCTGCAACTGCATCAATGGGAAACCCCAGGAAAAGAGCAATAACTAAACTCAGTACATTTTTTCATGGTTAATATTATATAAATTGGAAATCAGTGTGATCTTTCTGCCTAGGCATTCAATACACCACTTTTTAATGTTGCATCCCATGCAAGCCTTTTAGGTGGTCTGCAGTAAACCAATTCACTGAGAAGGCAGTAATGAATAGCTTAGCCTAGGATGATTTTTGCTGCTGGAGCACTTTAAGGATAATCAAAATAAAACCACACAGCAGAAACTCCAAAAGCCAAGCAGCATCTCATTTTCATCTTAGTTTCCTGCTACCTTTGTTTCTTAGAGGCAAAAATTATTGTTGTGAAACCTGCTGATGACATGAGCTTGCACATTAAACATATGAATAAGAGAATGAAATCACAAATTTCTTAAATTTTCAGATAAATGCTGGTTTAACATTCACACAGATTACATCTTTAAGTATGCCAGTTAGACATATTTACCCTTTGTCACCCTTATTATATATTTTGGCCATCAGTAAAGGTTTTAATTAGTGACAACATAATAGAGTGACATAATTTGGAATAGCAAGGCTTGAAGTCAGCAGACCAGTCCAACAGATCTGGAGAGAGTAAATTCAAATACAAAAGAAGACCAGCAAGACGTACTATTGTGAAAACATTAATGGAATTATCTGAAAAGCGCAAATGGTTCCAGAGGTCCTTGGAATATCTCATGACTTTCATAGGTCCCAGCCTCTCAAAGAAGATTTTGTAAGAACATGTGGTGTGGGCATGGGGAAGGAAGAGTGGGAGGAAAAGGTGGCTGCAAGCTGCAGAAAGGACATTAGGTTCTTCGCTAGATGATGTGCATACTGGCATATAGAGCCAGCAGAACCCTGTGTCAGTCAGGAAGGAGGTGTGACTGGGGACAGGACGAGGCACCCAGCCTGAGCACTCCTCTGCTGCTCGTTACCTATGCAGACCTAAAGCTGAGCACTCTTGGCCCATTCAGATTTGCTCCCAAAATGCTATCTTGCTTCACTTAGGACACCTTCTTCAATTCAGCAACTGGTTTGTCTGGAAAAGTCCTTTAACTTGCTCAGGCTTTTCCAAATACGTGAAGAACACATCACGATTTAATACAGTAAATATTTTTTAGAAGAATGAACAAAGGTAAAATCACAAGTACAGCATTGTACCTTTGAACTTCAAAAGGAAATTTTTAAGTCCTAATGAAGTACTATCCTGTGAGTGTCTCCTGTTCTGGTGTTCATCTCTATGCAAGTATAAACAAGGATGAAGATGAAGGCCACAACACCAAAGGTGCTCAAGGACAGTGGAGAAAAGACAGACTTGCAGTAAGAAATCCATGTACAAAACCACATTTCAGCGTCTAGCTCTATCTGCTTCTCTTGAATTTCTCCTAGCTGCACCAGAAAATCAGTCTCATCTGGTAAATGACTGGTAAACAAACAGTCATTGCTCTGTTTTCTTCAGAAGAGTAATCTTGCCTCTAATCAAATCAATATCCCTTTATGCTCTCTAAACTAGAAGGTTATCTTTCCAAATTAATCTTTATTTTCATGAGAAAGATGAATGTTGAACACACAGGATGAATTTGAAGATTCAAACAACAAAGCACCCAGGACTGTAAAATTTTGAATTTGAATCTATACAAACTGGATCCAGAAAGAAGCAGAACAAAATAATGCAGTGCTAAAATCCTGCATAATTTTTGAAATTCCAATAAATGAAGAAGGCCTATTTCCACAGAGTTTGCCTATGCCCAAGGAAGTGATGGAATCACCATCCCTAGAGGTATTTAAAAGATGTGTAGACACAGCATTTGGGGACATGATCTAGTGGTGGATTTGGCAATGCAGGGTTAACAGTTGGACTCGTTGATCTTAGAGGTCTTTTCCAACCTAAATGATTCTATGATTCTAAACATTTTATCAAGTATTACGTGAAAATAGTAAGAAAGAATCTGTGCAAGGATATGCTTCACAGTCCTCAAAAATGAAGACTAAACCAGTAAGAACCAGAAAGATGAAAATTAAGTGCATGACATTATTCCTCTTACATGCAAGCGTATACACAGTTCATAGAAACCATAAAAGAAGTTAAGTTTCCATGAATTTCAGTTATTTAAACCACAAAACTTTCTGACTACATAGGACAACATGGATTAGTAAAATGTAGCCTCACTGAAAATCTTTATATCTGAGTGTTAATTAAAATCTGGCTTCTGTATTTTGGATTGCTGAGCAGCTGCTACCAAAAAAAAAATCATTAAGCTTTCGTATCTCATACATTTAAGTATTTGCAATATTATACAATTATATAGGATTCAAAGTAAATTAACTAAAGCCATGCCTACATGCTGTGTGTGTATATTTGCAAACCTGACATGCAAGATGTAGGCAACAAGGTTTTAAAGGTTTCATTTTTGTAGCTCATTGCACAAGTCCCTGTGGTGCATCCCCTCCTCATCTACAGAATTCTCCAGTACAGTACTAAAGCTCATGTTCTGACTCTGCTGGTTTGATTGCCCAACTTTTCACACACCTGATATTTTTTTTAACATTAAAATGTTTTCTGGATTAAAATTACTGTACAGTTCAAAGTCACTGGAAGAAAAGCCTGCAGAAAGACAGCTGTCAAAGAAATTTTAAATTCTCCCCATTTTGTACACAACCCATGAGAAGAAATAATAATAGGATAACATTGTACTTTCCCCCCTCAAAATGTCCTCATCAGGAATCTAGGTAGGGTTCCAAAGGCAACTGAAGCTTGAATAGTTTGTAACTTTTCCAGGCACTCTTTCATAGAACTCCTTGTACATCATATAAAACTGTATCACCTGTTATTAACGCTACTCTATCTGTAATGATTTAAAGATTTCGAGAGTTGTATCAATGTCTGAACACACTTCACAATCTTTCTGATGAAGACCTGCTTTGTTTATAGATTGGCAAGTTGACTCACATGTTCAATTAAATATTTAAAGCCCATCAATTTTATTATACTCTTTTTTACTGTTCTTTTCTACTGTATCTCTTTTCTACTGCTTTTGCAAATGAAGGTAAGTAAGCTTTGAGTGCTTTCCAACAATGCTACAAAGACTTAAATTCAGTAAATACATTATATGATTTTTGTCTATCAGCAGCTTCCATTCTACAGCCTTTGTACTTACTCTGAACTCACAAAAAAGTCATCTGTACATAAATACTCCAACACAGAACGGAAAAGTGATCGGTAATCTCAAATTTTGCTACTTTAAACATGCCTGGCAATTTTCATTGCCTACAGCATCCACCATTTACTTCAGCTCCAAATTCAACACCTGTGCATGGCCCTAATTCTTTATGCATTTTCAGTACTTAAAAAAATATATATATTTCCCCTATTTATATCTCAAAGATATTATCATTAATGAAATTCCATTTTTCCTGTATTTTAATTTAGATGCCTTATTAACAGTTCTCCATTCTGTGAAATTTCAGAATGTTTCAGCTCATCTTCTGCAGTCATAATTAATGTTTTCCTCACATTATCACATAAATCTTGATATAACATATGTGTTACCTGGCAGATCTTCCTTAAAATACAGTAATTTTTTTGTAATGTCTTCATCTAATAAGGTATCTTACCAAGATTCCAGAAGGATGGCCTCTGGAGTTTGTAGGCAAATTACATGTATATCTCTATGTGTTTCTACCTAAAAAACCACAAATCATGATCCTCAAAGCCCCCTATGCAGATTTCACTCTCCAATTCCACTGGTGGCATAGACTGCATCTCACTAAACAGGGAAAGCATTTCAGTTTGGAAACAAAACTTCTGTCTTATTCCCAAGAAGGGAACAGCAAGTTAACAACCATTTTCTCACCAATACAGTAAGGACAACACTGTCCCTTTCTCAAAACAGGTCTCTCACAGGATACCGGTGGGCAAGACTCAGAGTAGCATCTAATCACACCATCCATGCAAATGCAGCTAGTGCAGACATTGGGCTTCCAGGACTCAGCTGTCAGAAAAATATCTCCTTCATCGTTTTTGCAATAACTGGGCATGCTGTCATTGCTTGATGGGGAGGGCTGAAGAGATCCATCTGTAAATATAAACAGATTAGGTTATTTAACTGACAGTGGGTAACTTCTCTCACAGCTCCTTAACAGAGGGTTCACTCTTGAAGAACACACTGGAATTGTTACACAATGGCTCATTATTTCAGAAGAACTAGAAGGACAGAGCCTCATGCCTCTTCAGTCCTTACATGGGATGAAGATCTCATGACAGGCTCTAGCATAATGCTTATTTAGACCTTTATTGAGTTTACTAAAAAAAAAGGAAAAAAAAGAAAAAGAAAGCAAGAAAAAATAAGCGAAAAAAAAAGAAATAAAGCACCTTGGAAAAAGGACAGCAAAATGAAAAACAATCACCATTAGAAGCAGCCCCTCCAAAAGTGACTCTGAATGCTCTGAATTGCATGGTATATAGGAATTCATCTCAAACAGGAGAGATTAAATTTTAAATCTAAGATTAAATTTTAAATCTAAAACCTGAATCCCAGCTTCTCCTCTGTCAGCCCAAGTCTTGAATGATGCAAAGTGAAAAGCTATTATGCTGCTGTTGCCTTCACTGGTGGACTTAGATGAGCTAATTATAAGCTGTTGAGAAACTAAAGGAACTTGATCGTGCTTCAGCCTGATGCCAATGGTTTGCTTTAATTTTCATGCCTGTCCATGGGGGAGACATATTCCTGCAATGAAGCTGTACCTTAACAGACACTATGGGTCAATGAAAGGACTGTATGTGCAGAGAAAATAATACACAAAGGAGAAGAAAAGAAAGGATTCGTAAGAGCACTGAGATCGGGTTCTCAATCTCACTGCATTAAGCTATGAGACTAAGCTTATTATACAGCCAGTGAGGAAAGATCAGCTCTTCCAAAACCGTATTTTGAAGTAAGCAAATGTTCATTATTAATACTGAAAAATATGTAGTCAGGAGAACTGGCTACCTTGTTTACTGAAAATATTGTGTCAGAAAAAAAGCCCCACACCCAAACAAATACCCTGTCGCAAAACCTAATGGCAAAACCTAACTTCTGTTTTTTCCTAAAGTAAAACTTTTAATTTTGGTTTTAATAAAGACTTATTTTCTTACTCACTTTACATGCAATTCACAGGTTTGTACTAAATTTCCACTGCAATAAACTCCCCCCTTTACTAAGTAAAATAGGAATTTATATTCATTTATAACTGAGTATCTTTCCTTGGGGGAAAGCAAATCCTGTTATCTTCTTGACACTGCTTTGATATCACTCAGCTACTTTCAAATCACTCTCAGAATGATACCATGTGAAGGTAAAAGCAAACAGAAGTATTTTTGAGACCAAATCCCAAACAGACAAGATAGTAATAAAAAGGTTCATAGAAACCAAAGCATGTAGAAAGAAAAGAAACAAGCCTGTATGTACCTAAAACTTTGACTGCTTTCAACATTTCTCTAATCCTGCATGTCTCCATAAACAAGTACATATTTCATAAACCTTCCAAGGATTCTGGTTCTCACACAACCCCTACATTATTAGATTGCCTTCAAAGATTTTCAAAGTTCAGGGCCACAACTCGTCTTTGCACATCAGATCTCTCTTGCACACAAGTTGAGCTCTGCATTTGAATTAGAGGACTGCAGGCTGTCATTCCCAACTGCTGAAGAACAAAGGCACCACAACAAGCACCGGAGCACCCACTGAAGCATTCTCATACTGAAAGCTCAGACATCCTCAGATCAAGGAAGGGTTCTGATGAAAGCTGGATGTCAGCACATACCTGGGCACTGTGGACAGCAGGAGTCCTGTGTGCGGGTGGGGTTTTGACAAAGAAGAGGCGGACAGACTTCAGTCTCACACAGGACACGTCCACTGTGGCATGTGCATTGTGTGCAAGAATCAATGTTCCATGTCTCTCCTTCTATGAAGTATTCCCCACCAGGAGCATGACAGATTGATGGACTGGTGAGCTCTGGCTTTTGCACGATTATTTCATCTGGGAAAAACAGAATTGGAAGACAGGCAAAATAAACTGTGAAACTTATAACTAACAACTGTACACAAGATGAAGAATTTCTGTTATTATTGAAAATACATATATATATTATTCTTAATAAAGCTCTTTTGACTTTATGGCACCTGCATCTCATGAAAAATGGAAAATATATAAACAAGAAACAATTTGAGAATCAGTCTGAATAAAGACTAGTTAATATAAATCAGAGATAACTTCAAGTATTCTTGGCATTTCAGAAAAAAATCAAACTAACCTGTGATTTTCTGAAAAATTCTAATGATCAGACAGTTTCTTAACTGCTAAATATAAACTGCAGCTACAATTCCTGACAGGATGGATAAGTAAGCTTCTCCTCTGGGATTTAGGAAGTCCAGGTACAAGTTAATTTTCTCAACAGGTATGTGTCTATATCATCTGTGTTGTTTGATGTTACATTAAAAAACCAACAAAACAAGCCCCCTCAAAACCCTAAAGAAACAAATCCCAACCCACCAGAAAAGAAAAAGCAAAACACAGAATCCCTCCTCCAGCCCCCTAAAAACATATAAACATTTAACATCAGTGGAAGTACTTCATCACTGTTCCATTAAAAATAAAAAATCAGCCATCTTTGAAAAAAAACTGGATCCAAAGAAATGCCACAGTGTGTAGGCTCATTCTTCCAGTAATTGCATCTCACCAAATGAACCATACTTTCTTTTCAAACAATTAATTACATCACCTCTGCAGCCCTGGCTAAAAGATTCACCCCAGCGATTTAGAAAACAAGTTTGACCTCTTTCATATTAAGGAAGGAACTGAACCTGTTTCCCTTGTTCAGCATGAGTGTCCTCCAGCCTCTGGGGTATTAAAAAAAATGGGGAAACTCTTCACCTCTTGGTGTTTGGTACCTTGAGTGTTTAAGCACTTACCATCAAGAAAAGGTTATGCCACCCTCCTCAGCCTGCTTAAAATCCTTTGAAGCCTGTCCCACACTAGGGGCAATGTGGGCAATAATAGTTGCCTGCTTACCATGCTGGTTGTTTTCTACCTAGAGAGAGTCCACCAGCTTTCTCCATGCACTATGCAAAGATACCAAGATGTCTCACACAGCATGTTTTATTCAGCTTCAGAAGCCATGAGTTTGAAAGCTACGAGCTATAAAGTGAAGCTTCAGGCTTATAAGTGATGTCCTTTGGCCTGAATTCAACCCATTTAACATTAGACAGCTAAGTTAGGTGCCTCTGTTAAGAACCAAACTGCCTCAGTTTTTCCTATGCTATGAATGGAGGAGAACTAGACTGCCTGCTAACTATGCTACATGTCTAAACCACTTTTGGAAGGTGCCTCTCTCCTACTTCATTATAATGATGCCTAATATGAACATCATCCTAACCCAAATATCTCGGTTAAGGGGAGGAAAATTAAGTGTACAGCAGCTCCTCTAGTCATTTAGGCAGGGCAAGGCTCTCAAAGTGCTTATGGCTTCTCTTCGTGCTCCTAGCACTGGTGTTCCTGTCTGGAGAACGGCGTTTGTGCCCTTTGCTCAAGGACACTGCCACATAGAAGAACCACCACTCATTTGTTTTCATTTCTGGAGAATGATCAGTAGAACTCAAGGAGGCTTACTCTGGCTGATCTTACTCTATTCACAAAGTACCTGTGCTTTTCTTTCAGGGAATTATTTTCTCTTTCACTGATTTGCTTATGCTATGCTTTTCCAGTTGCTTACACTTATGAAGCACATGTGATTCTGCATTTACCTGAAATGAGATTGCAAGTCTGCTGCCTTGTCACTGTTAGATTTTTATTTCAGCTGGAACACTATATCTATCACATTATGCAATGGCATCCTAACTCATCATGGAAAAGGCAATACCGATTTTTTTCTGGAAATTTTCTGAGCCATCTCCTTTGCATTTAGGTCTCTGCAAAATCACAGGCCTGTTTTGCTACAGCTCGTTACTATTCCTGATCAAAAAAGCATAACCAGATAGTACTGCTGTATATATTGCCTACTGCATCATTGACAATGATGTATCTCTGCAACTGAAGTGCTACAAATGTGCAACTACTCTATACCTGAACAAGCAACTGGTCAAACAAATACACACTTTCTGAATAGCACGGTTCTGCAGAACACTAACAATTCGTGGCTTTCTAAATCTGAAAGGAAACCTGGAGATTTCCACAAGCATTGTGATGATCCATATAAACCTTTTAATATATAGAAATAGGGTTATAAGGAACATTTTAGCATTCAAAAATTCACGAGTATGCTGACAGTAGAACGAAGTCCGGGATGACTCTTGGGGACCTAACAACAGAATTGCTGGAATTGGAACAACCACCACACATTGTAAATGTTGAATCTTGTTTGTTTATCTAAGGCAAGACTGACATGTTATCCTGCCCCCATCCACATGACATATTCCATCCCGTACAATACTACACAAATCATTGTGGAAAGGCCGAAAGAGAGATAGACTCTTTGGAATATTGCATCTTTTTGGGGACTTATGTTTTTCCAGTTACTACAAGGTGTGACCGGATTGGAGATCACTCTGTGTCTAAGCAATCTAAAGAGATCGGTTATCTTAGGTCACAGGGAGGATGTAGCACCCTTCTCTGTCACTTTCAGAAAGAGGATCTGGCTGCTTATTTTGCCCCTAGGATTTCCTGTTCTTTAGAAAGAATTTGAAACAGTTCATAATTGCTTATATCCTGCTAGTACTGTCTTACTGTTCTGCTATTTATAGACGTTTCATGAGCCTCATTGTTCTTACTCCTAACATGAGCTCCAATAAAGTCATAGACAATATCACTGTATTACAAATTAATCTACTTAGCACATGAAATACTGTAGGAATAATTCTGAAAACAGAGGGCATTAATCTTACACTCCACCCATACTTTTTCGTAGATGTTTTTCATATTAACACTTGTTAAAATTATATTGGAATGCAACATGAACTGTACTTGGCATTCCCACTGAAAGTATTAAAGTAATCTACTGCTGGTGGCATAGGAGCTTTCCCTCAGAACACAGAATCATAATGTTCGATTACTTAAGACATCTGTTTGTGTACATCTTTGAGGGGTTCTAAAACATACATCAGGAGATAAATTTTAATAAAACTCCACTTTAAAATCAGAAAATGAAAATATAATGGCTTATTACAATACTTGCTATTATAGGTAACAGACTAGAAACTTTTACTTACTTTTACTACTTTAAAGATTCCAGTGTGTCAAAGATTAACATGTTAGGACCCACAACATGCATATGTTTTAAATATTTAAGTTCCCATTTTCCACAGCTGAGAACTTAATGACAGCAACTCACCACGTTACATTTGGGCACAGAAACCTTCATCTATGCCTGCTACTGAAGTATGCATGAGATTATTTTCATGTATTAAGAAACAGAACACGAGAAAAATGAAACTCAATTCCAGAGCATGCAGAAGAAATCATGTGTTACCTGGACACGATGGACAACACTGCCCTGGATGTATGGTGGGGTTACCACAATTGGGAACAGGGCAGGTGATCAAGGCACACATTTCCCGTCCATTATGACAGTAACATTCCCTGCAGCCATCGTGCCAGCTCTCCTCATTCTCATGCCGGCGCCCATCCATGGACAGGCAAGAGCCTGTTTTAACGGGAGGCATAAGAGAAGCTGTTGCCTCTGCAAAAAATCACAGAAAAATGAGGTGTCCTGATAAGCATCTGTTGCTGAGGAAGAAATACCAACTTCGTGTCTGGATTGCATTTATTTTTAAAGCACATATAAAGCCAAGTGAATAACAGTTCTTTCATTTACACTTAGAAATAAAGTAACAACACACAGGAAACAACTAGAAGGTATACTGAAGGCACACTAGGATGTAGTAGAACGTATTTCCTTGGAAAATAGAATCACTTCCTTCTGTTGAACCTATACTTTTTTTAATCAACCAGAAATGCAGTAGCGTCTAAATAATGTAAGAAAAAAGGAGAATGGAGGGAAATAGCAGAAAGCTTGAAGCATATTTAAAATGAAATACTTAAATACCATAGCACATTAGATTATCTATAATGTATCTGATAGCAAGTAGAATATAAAAACATTTAAATAAGCTATGGATGGTCTTACGAATAATAAAAAATTGCAATCAGGTGCTAACAGGGTAATGGTAGATACTGGAAATATTACATAAAGTACTTCCTGTGAGAAATTATTTGTTTACATTACTATGAAAAATGAGACATTTGGAAGAGAATTACGGGAATTTCATCCCTCATTTCTTTTAGCTTTTACTGAGAGGAGAATACAGTAGCTTAGACTGTGGCATTACTTGCACTCTGTCACCACAAACAAGCAGTTGGTCTAGAGAGGATAAAGTTTCATTTGTATCTTGAGGGGTATTTAAGTGCTGCAGGATTCAGCCTCAATATATTCTTTGTTAATCAGCAGAGTGAATTTAGAGCCAAACACTCCCTCATCCACATCACTATTATGATGAAGGATGTAGGATCAGTTTGTCAGTGAAGTGACTCCTTTTCAGTGGTATGTCAACCATATTCTGCTGACACACACACACACACATATATAAGGTTATTTGTACTAAGATCTTAATTTCATTTACTTTTGGAAAAGGATCATGTAAGAGAAGTAGTAATGTTTACATGTAATTTTAGTAAGTGTTCAGGTTTTTTTTCCTTGTTAGTTTTTTGGTTGGTTGAGGTGTGGTTTTTTGGGTTTTTTTTGCACACTAGCATGTAGGTCAGCACTTCTTCAGCTGTGGCAGATCTATCAAAGATGATCTCACAAGCAGATGGTACAAGCTAGTTTGAGGCACATTGTCAGAATAGAAAGTCAATACACAGAAGTTACATTAGTATACCATTCTGTGAACTAAACAGAAATGCTGCTTAAGGATAAAATACTTCTTAGAACAGACTTCATCCTATTGCATGAACAGAAATACTAAGAAAAAAACTTCAGTTACTACACTTTCATACTTTAGTATGAGAATATTTAAATTATGATGTGAATTAATGTCACGGAAATACTGCTCTATATTAAAATGATTATTGACACCCAGAAATCCTACAGAGTAAGACTCCATTTATTTAGGAAGGGAAAAGGGTATCTGAAGCAATCAGACTTTTTTTCCTGAAATATTCTGAAGTACCCTCCAAAATTTGGAGAAACATACATAGGCAGCTATTCAAAATTAAGTTCACAAACTGAGATTGTAATTAAAAATTGAAAAGTGAAAACAGTAAGTACAAAGCTAATACTTGAAAAAATCTGATGTGTAAATACAAAATGGGAGTAACTGGCTAACTAGAGGTATGGTTGAAATGATCTGAGATGCAGTAGTTCACAAGGAAAAGAAGTCTATAATGTGATACCACTGCAAAAAAGGCAAGTTCAATATAAGATACAAGTACAGGAGCACTGTAAATTTAAATACAGCACTACTACCTCTGCTAGTCTGAAGATTTTACTATGGCTAAAGTACAATATCAAATTTTTGAACAGTGATGAGAAATCACAGTAAGTGGGTTTGTTTGACTTAGAAACCCATTTCCTGCCCAAAAAAATGTTTATTAGTCTCCAGTTGCAACCCCTTGAATACTGCAAGAATTCTAAAGGGAATGGGGCTCAGCTGCTACATACATCTGCTAAGCTCAGGACAAGAAGTAACCAGTTCAATGTGTATAAAGGGAGACAGAAATTTTAGAAAATTCATTTTTAAATGTCATATGTTTCTAACCACAGGTAAACACTATTTTAGAAAGGTTTGGTTTTTTCTCTTTCTGTTTTGTTCTGGTTTTTTATGTCTTTTGAAAGTGGAGATTCTTAATAAATTAAATTTTAGACAAACATCTGTCAAGGATTATCCAGATACACTCTATTCTATGCAAGAGCAAAGAAGTGGACTCAGTTTTTCAGAGTACTACTCCAGCCTGTGCTTCTATGGTTCTACATCTATTAATCCTAGCATAAGCTATTTCTGGCAGAAGCAATTTAGAAAGTGGAGCTAATTCACAGGCAGAGGATTTACCCATCCCTTCCTCTTACTTAGGGATTCTGGGTCAAAATTTTAACAAGGACTCACATTTTCCCCATAACATACTGGTGATTGTTCTAATCATTCTTTGACAAACTGCTAATGAAGTGATGTTGAAGTGATATGCTCATGGCTTGGTATCTTTGTGATCATGACAACAATAAAGACTACTTAGAGAGGGATCAAGTTAATTTCACTAAATAATTGTGCATGTTTTAAAATCCATACTTGTTAGGGTGAACACTTAAAAGTGTGCATACACGTAATTAGTGACCAAAGTTTATAGTCTGGGAGGCAATTACGGTACATCTAAGGGAACACTTGGCATATATTTAGTCACAGCATTATGACAATCAGGAAAAGTGTTCTGATTGTGAACATGGAGACAAATGACAAGCTGAGTGATAAGAATTAACTCGATGGGACACCATTCAACATCTACCCTTTCTTATTTAATATTTAGAATTTTAATTTCTAGTAAAAGTCATATATTGCAGCTTATGTCAATGAAACACATGGACATGAGCAATGAAGGAAGTCTGATACCCAGAGTAATATAAAACACAATTTGAAAATATCATAAAAACGAGACATGCTAAAAGCAGCACAAGTATAAGGCAGACAACAAGTGAACATCTGATCTCAATATCCACCTTGAACGTGGTGGTTACACGTTTGGCATGTGGCATGTGTGAATTTTTTAGCTTAAGAATACCAAGACCTTTCTCCTGGGTAACTGTTCTCTCTACTCATTGTTCATTAAGATTGCCTAAAAAGCATCCAAGAAACAGCACTCCAATTTTAGGTGATATACTGGACATCTAACAAATCCAACACTTGTTTGTAAAGAAAAGACAATGGTGAAGAAGCCAAGGTGAACATTACTACTGAAAAAAATACCCTCAACTAGCTTATTATTAGTAGTTGCTTATTAAGAGCCTGATACCATTTTTATTAATGATAACAAACTTTTTGTGCCTTTGTAGTGGGAGATGAAAGCAGAGCTGAAGCTTTCTGTTGAAGCAAAGATGAACAGATAACAAACACCACCAAAACAATACATTCCTCTGAGCAATGTTGAACCAACTCCTCCCCAGTTACCATATTTTTAATTTGTAAGTATTCTGTGCAGTATTGCTTTTCTTTTACTCTGGTTTCCACCTGCTTTGAAAACAAGTTGTAGTTAGAGGTGGTAATGCACCAGCACATACCTCTGCACTTGCAGATAACACAGCCATGACTGTTCTGCTGGAAGCCCAATGGACAGATTTTACCACAAGGCAGGTTGGGGCACTTCTTACACCGACAGATTTCACAGCCATGCTTGTTCTTCCTAGATGACCAAAATAATTTGTAAAAGGTAAGCAAGTCACTTTAAATATCTACGTCTTTAAAATAAGAGCATCCTCCTAAGGAAGTGACTGACGAGCAAAGAAAATTATTGTTAAGTGTCACCCTTCGATTCAGTGGTTTTATGGGCTGTACAAGTCTCCATCCCTGGCATGTGCTCCCTCCATTCTGTGAATCCTATGCTGAATGTTTCCTTGTCTTTTTTCAGAAAGGCAGATAATACTATTCAAACTTTAGGCACAGATGTGCTAAACAAAGAAAAGACATGGGAAGTTATAGAACATGACCTAGGAGGACAGAGGAGAAATAAATTATGTAAATCTCTAGAAAGCCCAGCTTCAAGTTGTAGAAAACTTTATTTAATTTTTAGTTAAAAGGCTGAGAATAAAAAATTGTCTTACAGTAGAGTGGAGAATGAAAGACTTTCTGTATGCCTATCCCATCACAAGGAATGCTTCTTTCCATTAATGTGTAGAGCTTTCAAGCAGTGAGCTTTATTTAGTAGATTTTTTCAGACAGTTATGAAAAGGTTCTGGTTTCTTTAAAGATGCAAAACTCAGTATTTCCAATTACTAACTTTTAACAGTCTTAAAAAAAGAAATCACAAATATGATGATTACTCCTTAACTGTTCACTCTCTAATATACTTTTCTTGTAATATTTCCTTCTTTTTGTCCTATTTGTGACTAAGTAGTTACATTAAAATAGAGATTTGTCCTCCATCACATCCCATGTTTTTAATGATCATAACATGCATGGAAGTCAAATACATGGTATTTTAAAAAGGAATTTGGCACAGTAGCAGTAAACTGAACAAATACACTATACAACCACAACTCTAAATAATTTTCACACCAAGGTAAAACTCGAAGTGAAATGATCCTAAAGTAGTTCTTGCCACAACTTTAGCCCTTTATACTACAAACAGTTCCATACATAGTTATCTTCAAATGTTGCTAATTTCATTCAGTGTAATTATTCACGTATTTTGCAGAGAATGACAGGATTAGAGTGCTCATTTCCAATTTCTAAAAAATTGAATTATCTGAAAGCTTTATTAAACATTCATCACTTAAAAATACCAGCCAAGCATTGTGCATAATAAAATTACATTGTACATGTAAACCCAGAATTTAAATTGAGAGCTATTTTCCAAATAGCTTAAAAAGGTTTAAAGTTCATCTGTTTTTCAGGTGCACAAAAATGTATCAGAAAGATCATCCCAAAGACAGGGTTCTTGAAAACACTGGCATCAGCTTGAAATCAACTTGTTCTTAAAACATCTTAATCCTACAACTACCATACTATGCCCATTAAAATGTGCTGTTATTTGTAAAATGCTTTTGCTACTTAGTTCACATAGATTTTCTAATAAAACTGCTTTGCACACACTTTAATAAAAAAAAAATAAAGGAAGGAGAGTGTGTTTTAGCTTATCTAAGTACAAACCCCACATACGTAAATTCCAATTTTCCTTTGTAGGTCAATATATTAACTATGTGGTATATACAGACTAAAACTTACTGCTCTTCCTTTTCTGTGACTTCCCTCTGGTTCTACTTTCTCCCACTTGCAAAACTGAAAATAACTCTCAGCCACCCCTGAAGTCAACATGCCTGAAGATAATTTTATTATCTCCTTAATTTAAAATTCTTTGTTTTCCTGTCTCATTTACTACTCAGTATACTAAGAGGACACACCACAGTAAAGATGGCTATTAAAAAACCTGCAACGTTTATGAACAAGGGTCAAAGAGAACCCTAGAATGAACCAGAAATTTAAGGAGTATTATTATCAAACACTAGGAATTGCAAGTATAGTAAATTTCATTAAAAATAATTTTAAAAAAATTACATATGAATGTTATCTGAAGATCTGCTGTCATGAGGTAGAAATTAAACTATTATGAAAAGCAGGCAGTAACATGGAATGAACCCATAAAAAATAAAACATATGGTAAAATATATATATAGATGCCACCAGAACCAATTACTAAGAAATTTCTGTAACAAAAGACCTGCTCAGTTTTCATCACCTGTTCCACAATTGAATAAATACCACAAATATGGAGAAAGAAGTCCACCACAAATACAGATTTTGAACGCATTTACAAAAACGTAGATAAGATATAGTACTGTTCTTCACAAATCCTGTAATTACCAGAAATGTCTCACTAAGACTAGTCTGCTGTCATATCAACATTAAAAGAAACTTGAAGTACTAGATAATAACTTGAAGAAAATAAATGGGCTATAAAATGAAAGGTTATCAAAGCATGCCAACAGAATTTCAAAAAGCTACGTGCAAGAGATATTACTTGTAAGTAGCTTTCCCATCTTGTTTGTCAAATTCTTCAAAAAAATTTAAGCACTGCTTTGCCTTCATAATCTGCTGGTTTTTGAGCTGCTGTTTCCAAATCTGTTGATCAAAATCCATTTTGAAGAATACTGCACTCTCACATCCATAACACCATTGTATTTTCCCACCCTTCCCCCCGCTTTGCCACAAAGGAAACACAAGAACATATTCCTGGATTTCTGCATATTTTCAGTACACACAGGGAGTGCTTTAAGTGTGCTTTCAGGATGAGAATACGTACAAGTATCCAAAGGGACAGTACTTGTCACATACAATGGGTTTGCACTTCTTGGGCCGCGGCCGGCACTGACAGATCTCACAGTTGTGGGCGTCAGTCTGGAAGCCGAAGGAACAGTCCAAGGAACAGCCTGAAATGAGGCCGGTGCACAGCTCCTCTCCTGCAAAGGACACACGCAGTTTATCACAATATGAAAACTGTTTATATCAAACACATCCTCAGCAGACCAAACCTGCTCCCTTTTACTTTGTAACTTTCTTAATAGTGCTAGGCCTTACCTTCAGACTGTCCTATTTTTAAAATATTTGACAGAATTCTTCAGTAATGACCCAAACTGTATGAGTAGACACTACAGGATTCTTCAGTTCCTGTCAGCAACTTGGGGAGTACCACCTGGTACCACAAACTAACATGATTTTATGAACAGATGCACAGCCAAGTCCAACATCCATGACTCCATTGGCTTTTAATAATATATCTAAAATAACACATACTTGCCACACATTATATGGGTTTAATAGGCTTTTGTTCAATATAGATCATCTTTATTTCTCCTCTGCTTATTTTAAATAGAACTTAAAGGGTGGGATATATTAAAATCTTTTATTCTTTATGCTGTTTGCTGTCAACTTGATTTAGACCTGCTTTTAAAAAATATAACTGTGATACCCTAAGATGTGATCTAAGCTTAGAGATGCTAGACTAAAAGATCTGTCTCTTGAAGTCCAGTACCAAGTTTCATCTGCCTTTTATGGTATAAGGAAGATGTAGAACTGTTGGCATCTCAATTTTTCTGGTACACAGATAAATAATGGTCATTATATTCACTCTCATTGCAATTTACTATTTTGAGATTAATCAGTTTCTTCTCACTCTTCTTGAAAGAAGAAATGCCAAAGAAATGCCAAAAAGACTACTCTTAACATATTGTGGGATACAATGTTCTTTTATTGGCTGCAGAGGTGAGAGGAAACAGAAAATTATGAGGTTTTTTACACTAGTGATGCAAAACACAAGGGAAAGAAATGCCCATTATTACAATAGCCAAAGTGAAATCAAAATCAAAATAGGAAAAGGGGGAAATATAATTAAGATTCTTCAATAGAAGAATATGATGGGTGATATCCAAAGGCCTGACTTTAAGAGTGATATTTAAAGGATGGCTGATCTCTAGCTGAAACATCCACACCACTATAAAGTATTGGTAGTACAGAGGTCAGCTGAAGAGTATTCTTCCAGATGTGCCCCTCATTTGAGCCCTAAAGACCACTTTCCTTTAGGGGGATGAACATTTAGGGACACAGTTTTTCCAAAGCAAAGATCAGTTATTAACATTGGCTTATTCTCTAACATGGTAATTTACTGAAGGAAAATTACAGAAGGAATCTTTGCTTTACTTAAATGCTTCCTCATCTGTTTTTGTAATGTTGCATTTAAGACTGCAAAATATAGACTTAACCAGATGTGGCTAAGCTAAGTGTTTCCTTATCTATTCTACCAAGTTAATGCTCATCTGGTAAAGAAAGCATGTTTCTTACTGTCTCAGAATGAGACCAAAACCTCAGAAAAAACTGGCAAATTCACTGCCTACTTCTGCAGTGGAATTTGGGCATGCAAGTGCAATACAACATAAGAGTTTCATTATCCCAACCAACAGTGTTCAGTTTAAATAGGATGAATATAATCAGGGTCGTGAGTCTCACCTCTTCACTTTTATGCGAATTTGGTGTCTGAAGAAAAAAGGGTGCAAGTTTGGTGGGGTTTTTTTTGCCATTCAGAATACAGAAAAAGAAATGCCCGATCCTTTCATAACCTCTAGAGATTGTGTCTGGAAGCAGAGTATCAATACTACAAGATTTAAGCATTTATTCTCAGTCATATCTAACCTTTGCACAGCAACAGTAACCCTTATCTCAGGTTCTTGCTTTAGAGAGAAACACACATACAAAGATCTTCATGAGGGTTTACACATTTTTGGAGGATTAAGTCAGGCCGATCTACCAAGAATACTAATCTTTTTAATATGTAGTCACTAATGCTGATTTTAAGACACTACAATGCAGAGGAAACTTTGATATTTTTCTCTGGTAAAGAGTGAGTTATGCTTAACACAAAGACTTTTCTTGAAGCAAGTTAAAATAATGAGAATTTTTCTTTCACTTTTGAGCTTTTATACTAGGATGTTTGTACAGAATTATCCCCTAGCAACACACAGTGATAATTAAATTTAACTGAACTTTTCATTACACAAGACTTTATAAGGTAGTTGTAATTTTTAAAGCTAGGCTTGAACTTTATAAAGAATGTACGGAGAAGTACACTAGGTTATCTCCAAAAAAATTATGTCCAGTTATGATCTTTGATATAATGTAAGTTATGATATCTCCTGCAGATGCTCAGAACTGATCAGTGAATAAACCTGGAATTGCACAGGTTGAACTGAGCAGAGCCACTCATTTTCAGAAGCATACTGTCAGGGAGATGAAATGTTTATGTGGCTGCCTATAAACAGTAGGATCATGAACACAGGTGAAGAAAAAGGAAGGTACATATGCAAAAGCATGGGAGAAATAAACAGGCATCTTAAAAAAGTAAAAGGAAGAGCTGGAAATAACAATTTAAAAAAATATCTAAAAAACCAGAAAAAAGAAGAACTTCTTTTTTAGTCAGCATATTTCTTCATTTTATTTGTCTCCAGATTATCTGCTAAGGAGGGCTATCAAAGTGCAAAATCCAGGTTTGACTAGGAAGTTATACAAGATGGCAAAATAGGTATGCCTCAGAATCCCACAGCCAAATACTTTGTTTTCAGTCTTGTATTCTGCTCTGATTTGGCTAGTGAAACTGCTTTTCAGAAATGCAAAACAAGTTTGTTGCATTTAAAGTTAATATGCTTTATTAAAAGGCCCAGGGTGTCTAGGGCAGTGCTACACAAGAAGGAAGACATCCCAAGTGTCTCATCCCAAGTAGCTCATGACGTTAAGTATACTTAAAACTCAAATAGACAGCTGACATACTAACCAGGAGATCCAGTCTTGAAGCAATATCCTCCTTGCTTAATCCTTTACATAGTGAGTTATCCGCGAAAGAATTTTCACTTTGTAAGTGGCCAAGAAAGAAAAGTTCTTCAGAGCCTTGAGGTAGATGACTAATAATCACCATTGCCTCTCAGGAACAGACAGTGAAGAGCATATGAAAAATCATCAAAATTCTGGCTATGTCAAACATAAAGGGAAAGTTTGTTGAAGTCAGTGCAGACAACTGTTAATGTATGGACTTTCTAGTGTTATGTCAATGTTATGTATGAGGTGATCAGAATAACCTCCACAGACGTCTGCTCACTGTCTTTCTAATAAAATGCTGAAAATTACATTTCTGATGCTTTTTACTGAAATTAACACGTTATTGCACTTAAATTTCTGATAGTATGACAGTACAAATGGTGGAAGTAGATTTTAAACAGTTTTCGAAAAAAATTCTCTACGAAGAAATGTAGTGTCATGAAACTAAGAATGTGAATTCTGGTCTGCTTTCTGATTTTACATCTAATCATCTAAATTTATCCTATTAAAACATTATTAAAAACATGACAACTGCAGGCAGACTCTAAATGAAGTACCATCTGGTACACAGAGTTTATGACTGCTGCACAGGCCTGTTGAAAAGGACAGTCCATCATTTTAAGCCAGGTATTTTTTTCAGAAAATTAAGTGAATCACCGATGTCACAAAGCAAAGCGTAGCTATTGGAGAAAGAAAGAAGAGAAAGAGAAAAAGATTGAAAAGATTGCGAACCTAAAAATTCAAATATGGATCCAATTCAGTGTATACAACTGGTCATATTGACAATTTTTCTATAGCCTTAGCTATTGGTTTAAATTAATCATTGCTAAAATAATCACTAATCCATTAAGAAAAGATAAGTAAAATCAGATTTTTTCCTAAGGTTTTGCATTTCAAGTGACACATACTGAGGAACAAGGAGAACTAGTTCATGAAAGTCAACTGCAATGAACTGAGGAAATTTATTATGACAAAATGTTGGAAGGTATTCATTTGAGGGTGTTTTCCATCTCTGCTTAGATAAATGTGATGAGGAAACTGAATCCAAAATCATGGAATGCATTTGCAGAGAAGAGATACGGCCTTAACTGGTCTAATAATGGCTTCAAAAGTGTATCAAGGCAACCAGACAGGTTGAAATGAGGGTATAGTAAACATTTTAAAAGCTAATGGAGAAGAAAACTACCATTCAGAGTTTGAACTGCATTATGCACTTGCATGTCACTGCAACTCTAACAGAATGAGATCAAGCTTCTGATCACATAGTATAAGCTAGTCTTTTGTTTTCGTGATTAGTTATAGTGACATCACATATAGGGAACTAAACTGATGGGTAGATAGGAGGTAGAAGAATAAAAGAGAAACAGAATGATGAACAGGAAATCAATTAAAGGGAAGACATCTCTCATTGTGCTGCTAAGGGAAATATCTGGGTGGAGAGTAGAGTTCTACATGGTTAGTAGAAACATGTTCATTAATTTTTCTTATAAAACATGAAATGTCAATAAGGTTGTGCCAACACAGAAAACAATTTGCACGACAAGCTCAGAGTTTCGATGCAGGATATTGGTTGATCCCAGAATGATACTGATGAGATACGACTTTAGGAAAAGTTGAATGTTTTCCTGAACGCCTCAGGCTCATAGAGGTGTCTTTTTACTACAAATATTTATCTTTTTAATGTGATGACATTAGCTGAAATACTACATAAAATGCTGAAAGATTAAGTACAGTAGAAGGCTAGGACACTAAACATGGAAAGGTTGTTTGTCCTGAACCAACAATGTTATTAAATAGTCTCCTGCTTAGAACTAATACTCACTTGAGGACTAACATGCATCGAGTACTTATAGCAGTGAATCCCGCCCACACAACAAGATCATGCAGTTTTCTTTGCCATGCGCAACCACGACTGCAAAAGCAGCAGCAAAGTCAGTTACCAACAGGTCCAGTTGGTAGTTCACAGTCAGTCACAGTCTTCACTAGTCCTCATCATAATGGCAAAAGCTATTGCTTACAGATTTTGAGTCCTCTAAAGACTGCAGTACTAGACAAAACTTTGTTCTGTAGTTTGCTACAATTTAACACATTATATGCTGACATAAATATGGGAATTTCAAGTTATTTGATTCATTTGGATCAATTTAACATGATGCTGTTGGAAAAAATACAAGCAGAAAGAACAGCTGAAGATTAGTTGGTCTTCCAAAAAGCCCATTTGTGAATTATTAACAAACAGATATTGGTGAGGTTTTTAAGCCTGATCACCATTGCCCATAAACTCCTTTTAAATATAACGATTTCTTTCCCCCGCTTTCTCCACACACTTACAAACCCTTTCATACATGCAGACTATAATAAAACAAATATTGAGCATTTCAGAAGAGCATGACAGCATTAAAGAGGAATCTCTTTGGGATATAGAGGATGGGACAACACTCTGTAGAAGAAAGTCTTGAGAACTGATGATTACCAAGATATGGTGAGGCTCTACACAGCATGTTACATACAAACTATGTGGTGTTTTAAAACTCTTTTCCACTAAGTATCTTACTCTCAACACTAACATCAACTCTAGTTTTAAAAGGTTGTCTGATACCTGTAAAACTGAGTCACTGGCTGCTGAAGGAATAAAACATGTTCAAAAATCAGCATGTAACAGCAGCTGACATACTGATGTGATCTACCACAGTTGAGGTCCCACATCGCAAACAAGACAACAACATTCTGTCCCATATGTTAGCAATGTCTGCATTTGGCAAAAGTAACTTTGTGGAATATTTCAGATACAACACAACCTCTCCTTCCCAGGTATAGCATCTCAGGGGCAACGCATCTCAATAGGAATCACAGGTCTTTGTCCTAAATTCAAACCATTGTATGCATGATTTATTCCTGATTTCAGAGTGCTCACATCCCTACCTCACATCCTCACATGAACCTACAAATATTTGGAGTTATAAAATATTGCCAAAAAAACCCCTGAAAAGTAAACCAAATTCAATTCCATGAATTGCATGTTAGCTCTAGAAAGGGTCTTCTGCTTGAATTTCTAATAGCTTGATTGTAATTCCAGATCTTTTTTTTTAAAGAAGACTTTCTTTTTTTCTATCATATATATGGTATTTAAAAAACTCCAGGCTCTTAAACTGGGGTATTTATGTTTTTCCAATAAATTATTTTACATATGGACACACTGATATATACACTGTAAGGACTGAAAATCTTCTTACTCTAAAAAGTTTTGAAAATGCATTCAATGTTGAAATACTTTTAGTTTTCAGTCCTCTAATTCAGATGAAATTAATAACTGCCAGAGAATATTAATAAATACATGACAAGGACTATGTCAGTATTTCAGCTTGGCTTAGGCTGGTGTCCATTCTTGAAAATTTGTAGCATGGCTACACAAAGCTAGCTACATACCTTTACCAGCATTATTTTCTTGATGCTGAGGACAGATCATATCAGGAGAACTGTTTCACAGTACCTTTACAATTAAGCACTCCTCAGCCGTCCTCTCGGTGTGGATTGCTACTGCTGGTTAATCTTCGGGGGTGGGGATCTGGGGAGGCAAATTTATGAAGGAGAAAACTAGGTTACTTAACAGTAACTGGAATTCTCTGAATATATTGCCTCCACAGATCCACACTAACCCTCCCTCCTTTTGTTAGACTTAAATCATGATTCACAAAAGCTGGATAAAAATGAAGGGACTGGGCACTGTGATGCTAGAAAACCCTGTTTAAAAAAATAGTCTTGTGAGTCCATTGAGGCAAATCAACCACTTGGATATTTGCTCTAAACAAATCTAGGATTCACATACAACACATGAAGTCATTAAAATGAAATTGTAGCGGTGACATCTCAAAGGTGGAATTACTGTAGAATGATCAAGCTTCAAGCACATTGGTTCTGGTTTGTTTTTTTTTTTTTCACAAGTCAAGCCAAGTGAAGTCCTAATCTGCTTCTACTGCACTAGGTATACTGTAAGCACTAAGTCCAAGATATTGTAATCTTCAGAGATCCTGCCGAAGACTATCACTCTCGTGAGAAAACAGATAATATTTATTTGGCATGAGTTGTTCATCATAATTCCAACCTCTTCAAGGAGCACTTCCACTATCTTGCACGTGTGCTTCGAGTTAGTATTTTTGTTCTACTTAGAATATGTACTTTTTTTCTGATCTGAGCCTTAAATTTTTAGGAAACGTGCTTCATCCTAAATTTTCCATGGTTGTATTTCATTAACTCAGGTCTTATATGTAATAGCTATTCCTTTTTACATCACTGCAGAAGGATAAGACATCCTTTTTCTGTCTTACAGAATTACTCAAAAATCTAATATGTGCTCTCCTTTGCACTAAGAAAGATTACCTGGACTTTTATTTTATAACTTTTATTTTCCATGGAATTTGTTGGGAAATCAAAGTAACAGTGGAAGATAATTGCTACTGAAACAGAAGAGTGTTACCTAATTTATATTTTACTTTACTACTTCCAGGAATTATGCATTGCCTGAAGAATATTTTGTGTAATTAGTGTCCAATTACTGTCTGACCTCAGTTTGACATAGAAATAAACACAAAATTAGTTTATTTAAATGGGAAAAATTAACACTGAGGGAGTTTACATGTTGAGAACACACATCCCTGAGTATGGACTACTTACAGAAATACAGGAATGAAATATTCAAATTTTGGCTATAAGACTGAAAGGTTAGGACTCTAACTATTGTAGAACTAACACACAAAAACGAGGAGTTGAGATGTGTTCTCTTGCTGCAGTCCCCACAAAGTTTTCTTAGGCTTTTTTCTATCATCAGTCCCTACACTTTTTCAGAGCCTCAACTGTTGCTATTTATAGACAGCCTGTAGATGAACCTACCTACCTTTCCTCAAACCTACCAATCCTGCCTTTGAATGCCTACGCAACTAAATGAAGACCCACATAGTCAAAGTCCATGCTGGAATTTCACTCTGCTTCATCAGCTATAAAGGGAGATGGTGTGACTTTGCCAGAATATTGAGGACCATGCTTCTGGTGCATGCTAGTATAGACTGAATGACAGTGCCTCCTTTTAACTCCATGGTAGAAAACGTGTTCTTCTCTTTCAAGGAAAAGGTATCAACACTTCCAAAATTATTTCTGTGTGCATCCATAGAATGTGCGTTGAGGAGAAGGTGGTTTCATGTTGAGAGAACTGTGCAAACACATAATATACCAAGATTTCTTATTTTTCAACAGTGATTGCATGACTTGCTTTGACAGACAAAAGAGACCATGGCATGAAGTGGAAGGTGATGAATTATAATGTGCAGGGGAAACGACTCATCTCAGTCTTCTACAATGGCATGCCACCATAAGGAGTCTGAAATCAATGAAGCTGGATGACAGTTGCATTTTGGAACTGCAAAGGTAAGCTTTCTAAATGACACAAACAATTTTTAAAATTGACAGCAACACTCTAATTTAATTCCATTTTAGTAAGATTTGAAAGGTTAAAAAAATATTAAAGTCATGTGTGCTCACATTTATATCCTGAATAGCACTATATGTTCAATTCATTTGGTGTAAAACACTAGTCTCAGTCACAGGAGAGATTTTAAAGGGTTTTTCTTTTCTGTGAAACTAATCCAGGGAACAGACAAGGCCTGCACTGCAGACGCTTGCTGAAGAATGACTTCATGTGCAGCAGCAGCTACCAATCAGATTTTAAATCCTATTTTATGGCAATAAGCAGGCATTATTTAATATACCCATTAGTCTTCCTTAGGGCAACAGGAGTCCTGCTTCACAAACAGTGGATCACTGGTCTTCCACAAGGACTCCTCTGAATGTATTTGTCTTCCTAAAGACTTCATTCCACTCCAGTTCTCCCTATGAAAGTAACGGCCTAGAAACTCCAAACACAAGAGCAATCATTGCACACTACAATTTTTTTCTTATTTACTTTTTTCTGTTTGTGTTTTGCTCTTGTATCATCTTATACCATCCTTGTGTTTTTTGTTGGGGTTGGTTTGGGTTTTTTTGGGTAATGCCTTTCATGTTTTTCCTACTTGTTTTATTCTTGGTATTCTGCAGTGGTTCTTCCTAGGTGTCTTGGGGTGACTTTATGATGTGTATCCCATGTTGCTGCCCTATGCCCAGAAATTAATTTTGTGCCTTTCTATGCCTTTAAACTGAGCCTGAGAAGAGAAAAACCCGACCAAAACTTTCAAAGCAGTTTTTCAGTTTGTTTTCATGTTTTCGAGGACACGGAGATAAAACCGGTTCGCGTTCAGCTGCGGCAGGAGAGCGAGAGCGGAGGGAAGCACCCGGCTTGCTGCTTTCCAGCCAGTTTTTCACCTTCCTCTTTCTCCAGAGAGAGACGGAGAATTGAACTTTTGTTTTCCTGGGACTTGGTTTTTTTCCCTTTTTTCTCTGCTGGACTGTTTCAACATCAGAATACATCGGGAAGAATTTCCACCGAGGCCTTGACCCTGGAGGTGGGCCCACCACCCTGTCCCAGCTCCAAGGAAGGGGAGAGAGAGATCCAAGGAAGGACTCTGAAATTAAGGACTCTGAAATTTTCCCAGGTTTTCTCTCTACAGCAAGAGGTTTCATTATTTAGCATTAGTATCTTTTTTCCTGTGTATTTTTTAAATAAATAGTTGTTATCTCTTTCACTCTCCTTCGAGGAAAAAGTTTTTTTTCCCGAACCTGGTGCGGGAGGTGTGGTTTGTAACCTCCCTTCTCTCAGAGGATGTATTTCTAAATTTGGCCAAACCAGCACACTAGGTTCTGGATTATAATTTTTACCTTTTGTTGTCATGTAGCGCTGCTTTGGCTTCTAGATGCTTCTGGTCAGTATGATCATTCTTTCTCCCTCATCATTTGTGGTTCCATGTGTACTTACTGAATTTTCTTCCCATATCTGTCTATGCTCACTCTTTGCTCAGTGTGTTTTTTTTTCTCCCTTCTCTTACAACTATGGTCTGGCTCTGTTACTTTAAAAAGCTATTTTATTTTACTTTACAGCATGCATTTTTTCACTGCATGTTGCTACAGCATGTTTTTGTGTTCACTGCAGAAACAAAAAGAAGGATAAAAGACAAAGTAAACTACTTCTATTAAAATCATATTCTAGAAATGTTTTGATTTGCTTCTTTCTTCCTTCTCATTCTGTAGTTGGCTTGAACCAGGCTGGATAGACTTGAAACTAATTAGAATAAAGCACCAAACAAGTTTCATTATACTGTACTTACATAATCATTCCAAATAAACCTGTTGTACTTATTTCTGGCTACATGAATGTAAATGAAGATAACAATGAAGAACAAATTACACCCTCACTCTATGTTCTTCTACTTTGTCGTTTTGCTTTTATTTTGGCTGAAATAACTGAAGTATAACAAACCTTCAGCAGAGATATCTAAAAAGAAATTAACAAAAAAAGGAAACTTTATTGGAAATAGGTTAGTAGAAGTAGGATAAGATGACTTCAAATGGTAGTGTGGGCATGGGGGCTTTCTTACTGAGGCACTTAAATTTGACTCTGTCAAGCAGCTTAGACCAGAAAAAAACAAGTAGATGCAGTATAAAGATAGTGATGTTCCCAAAAGTCCACATGAGTCTATATGAGCTAAAGATAATACATGTTCTGACATCCCTAAGAGAACCAAGATGCAACTGAACTGGTTTGGACTTTAAAGTACACAGGATCGCAAAACACAGTGAGCTAGCACAGTACATTTGCAGCATATTTGACCTAAGACTCCTCTCTTCTCATTTCTTACACACTCATTTGTCCAGAGCAGAGCCTTGCAAGTGAGAGACATTACTTTACAGAAAAATTCAATTTCTGTCATTTTGATTGATAACCACCAAATGATGATTTCCAAGCTGTTATTTTTCTTCACTTCCTTAGAAAATAAAGGTCTCCCCTATCTAAATGACTGAGATTTTTAAGCAATCTACTAGTCACATTATTTAATGGAAAAAACAAAAGATGACAAATGATACTATTAAGTTTGCTCCGGACAGTTTGCTACTGTAAAATGAAGATAATTTCAAGCAAATCTGGCAAGACAAAAATTCCCCTGAATAGGTTCTTATGCACTATTTAATCAGAAATACTCTAAGCAATAACATCCTGAGACGTGGTTTGTGTCCATATGCAATCTAGTAACCTAGAACAGAAGAAATCATCCTTCGGAATGGTGTGCCTCCAGTGCACCAGACCGGAGGGAAGGACTTGCATGCACAGGCATAGATGATGAAATTTGCCAAGTATGTCCATCTTCTTGTTTGTGTCGAACTCCCCAGTCAATTTAATAATAACAGAAGGAGAAGGAAAATCAAAATACAATGCTAAAAGCAGACCTTAACATTTCTAACATTTTCCTTAGGAACAACAAAGTAAGGCAAATATGCAACAGCTGGGATGTAACCTAAGGAAAACCCAACCTAATCCTTCCACGAATACAACTTGGAATCAAAGCTATTATTTCTGTATTGCCATGATAATATTACAGCTTGCCATATATTTACTTTTGTTAAGATGTCTTCTCCAACACCAATCCATTCCTAAAACTCTTTAGTTTGTACTAATTAAGAATTTTATTTTAACCATTTCTATTCGGGATCCCTACAATAGTCATATTGGTTTAGAAAGTGGCTGAGAATGAGTGGACTTAAACCAAAAGAGGAGGAATGGAGGAATACTTTAGTTGTGAAAGCCTTAGAGGCTTCAAGAAAACTGAAAAACTACAATAACATTACAAAGAGAGTTTAAACCCATTCCTAGGTTGGGTTGGCAGCCACAGAGATGCATCCTGCAGCTGAGACTAGCACTCCACAGGTGTCCTTTGTTGGCCAATTCCAAAAACCAACCTGATATTCCTTTATATTTCATCTGTAAACAGTGAAGTCTTAAGGAAACACATATAGAAAATACGTTTTTCTCGATACACACAAAGTTCTCACAAGGCACATTGTTTTTCCTTTGGGAAGAAATAGATGTTAAAGCTTGCATAAATGCTAACTAAAATATTATATATGTATATAAAATAAATATAAGAATATATTCTAGAAAGAAATATAAATATGGATATACTCATATATATACAAACACCCACTCCCAAGCATATAATTTTCAAACATTTATCCTCAAAATCTAAATTTTGATGAAAAAAGCTAAGTTGAAAATAGGCTGTTTAGCAACAGGAGTTTTTGAAGTGCAGAAACCTAGATGCTCATAAAATTCTTTAGACAGAGGAAAATGAAATGTGGAATTCTGATAAGACTTCTCAAAGTCTACACGAATATTAGATCCCAAATTATTACCTTTTCTAGTCAGCTGTTAAATTTTTACCTCAAGTCAAACACTGTACGTTTTCCTCCAAACACATTTTAAGCAAGCAAGCAGTGTCAGAAATCAGGAATCAATTCTTTAAAGATAAACAACTACAGAGCACACACATACTAACACAACATATAATCAACACTATGAATGGGAAAACCCAGCATACTACCATTTTCACATACAGCTTCATATAAAAGGTAGAAGCCACTGTATTTTTGCATACTCACTAGTTTTGCACTGACAAATGCGACAACCATTTTGGTCCAGTTTGAAGCTATAGATACAGTCTTTTTCGGTCAAAGTGCAGTTCACCAAAACCTCACAGGTGGGCGGACCTATTGTGATATACGTTGGTTCTAGGGGTAGAAAAAAGAATAAGAGGTTCTTGAATATTTGAAGTAAGTTCACAAAAATCCACATGCAATGTAATAGTTTAGAGAGTAATTTTAATTACTTTTGTTTCTGATGAATATTCTTGGTACTTTAGAAACAATTCGAGAAACAGACTTTGTTTCAAAGTGATGTACACTCAACAAAAACAGTATGAAGTTGCAGAAAATTTTTCAAGTATTGAAACAGAAAAACATACCACTTTTTTTCTTGTTCACTATAAAATCAGCTTTCCTGAACATGCAGTTTGAAACTGAGTGCAAAATATTTATTTTGTCCACTTTTCTCCAAAAGTATTTCATCAAAATTTCATGATGGGATTTTTGCTTTAGAAACTGAACAGAGTTTCTCTAAAGCTGAATTGATTGATACTACCAAGCTGCACATCAAACACGTAATGCAGTAGTCAAATCTTGCTCTGTGTGAATAACATCACCTCTACTGAAATTTATAGCAGGAGAGACTCTGAATACCAGATGGGAACGTAGGATGCACTGCATGTGAAAGATCTCTGGAAAGCATTTAACATGTCTCTTCATTGAAAATATCACATCTTACAGTATACTGTGAAGTCCCAGATTATGCTTTCTGAAGTTGAGGAGATTATTGCCAATTATAAGATATCTATCAACAGTATAATACTTACTTTTGGACACCATTTAAATATGCTGGAATATGAAAATTGTTTTGATACATAGGGTACACAGAAACATTAATGTGCTCTAGTATAGAAAGTTGTTAAAATAAAACAAAACCCAGAAACTTACGGAAATAACAAGAAACCTCAAAATGACCATCATAAAACAGGATACAGAAGGAAAGCAATACCTATATTTTCTTGAATAACTTTTTGCTCTCTGAGACTTATTTTGTCTATCTTGTGCCCTTCATAGAATGCAGGCACTGAAGAACCAATGAATTCATAGTTATGAGCATTATTAACATTATACAAAATATTCGGGACACAAAATTTGCATGACTTAAAGAACTGTGAGCTTTCATTTCAGTGCTTCAACTGTTTACGTGTACTCTGTTTCTCCATCTCAAGAAATGAAAATTTATAGGAAATTATATTTAAAAAGCCTTCCATACTTAAATTGATAAATTGTGAAAATCTGGAGAAATTATATGGACTGGAGGTGGCCACATCTTGTCATCTTTCATCCTCAGACCACAGATTTTGCCATTATTACCTATAGGCAGCTAGTCTTTCAAGTAAGGGTAAAATATTACTCAATGTAGATTAAGTTGTTAGAAGTATACACTGTTAAACAAAATTTCTGTGCCTATTGGCTCCATTCCAGCAGGCAGCTTTTGCACCCATGCCTTCCAGTCAACTGAAAATTATCCTATTACAAGAATGAACTTTTCTGCTTTCATTGTCTTTCACAATTTTCAGCTTTTATAGCTTCTCTCCAGCCCTGCTCTTCCCAGCACAACAGCTTATACAGCTGATGAACATTTTTAATACTTTTAAAATTAGGTCAGCTAACTAGAGTTTGGAATGAAAAAACTGCATTAAAGACACCACAATTAAGTTAGATAACTTCAAACTTATCTCAGAGGTCATTTTTCAGATTATGCGCCTGCCGAGTAACATTCAAATTCTGTTGCTTGTATAATTTCTAGTAGGAAAGTAGCAATACATTTTAAAAACATATAGAAAAGCACTAACACCTTTTTTCATATACAAACTGGAAATCTGTATAATGGCATCATGTTTCTCTAGATCCCTCAAATATCTTCTTATTTAAATTAAAATTTTTCCTTTGGTAGAGATTTAATATAAATTACTAGGTTGGAGGTCAAAGGATGGGTTTCCATCAATTCTTCATCTCACAGCTCTGATTTTGGATGTGTAGTGTAGAAGAATAGACATAATGAGCAAAATTTTTTAAAATCTGTGGATTTCCAAACTAGACTTCTTTTAGTCTAAATGAAATCTTTGTAGTTGTTTTCAAATTCATTCAGTAAAGTATCTGAGTAAATCACATTAATGTCTAATACTTAACATTTGCAACTTCACCAAACCATTAGTTTAGGAATCATGAAGATATTGCTATATACCAATATATGCCCATAACATGATACATTCCATTAATTAATCCTGTGTAGGCCTCTGAGTACATAAACTAGTTTTGCAACCAAATTGACTTTTAGCATCATTCCATTGTCTAACCAAAATATCCTAAACATGCAAAAGACCAGAATGCAAGAGCTACCCTGAAGCTACATTCAGGTTACTGGTCAGCCACCACAAACCCTACACTTCAAATGACAAAAAAGCCACAGCAATGCTTGTACTCACAGGTAGTTAAAACCACTACAAATCATATGAATCATTACTGCTGCCCAGAGAAAAGTTCACAGACAGTAAGACAAGGCAGAGAACTGAAAGAAACTGCAGTTTTGTCATCTGACTGCAGTACGTGAGGTAAAACATCTTGATACAAAAAGCCTACAAGACCTTATTGAAAGTTGAGATGCAGGCTAGTTAGTATCCATTGATCCACTTGGGTGTAAACTAAACCTAGAGAGAAAGAGGATTGTGTTTTACTCCCCATCACTAAAGTCCACCCCTCAAGATAACTTCCCTTTAATCAAAGGTATAACTTAACAGCTAGGAAAACCAGCATAAATATTCATAATTATATATATATATATTTTTTTTTATATAATTATTTGTGACTTTCCAAAACTAAACCTCTGTGTTTTGATGCTCTCTTCTCTTGGGCACATTGACACATTTTTTGTGCCTTTAATACATGCAGTAATATAGTATTTCTTACAAGGGATGAAATAAAACTGTTGTTATATTACTTTGAAAAGTTTTTGTTCATCCTCAATTCATTGTGTTTTATTATCCTGTTACCTTCCACTCTTGGGCCTGCTTTCAGCATCTTCAGTGTTTCTAGTCAAGCTTACAAATCTGTTTCTTTCTCCCTCCTCTCCCTAAAGGTAAGCCCCGAGATACAGTAATTTTATATGCATGCCTGCTTCTCAATGAGCTGCAAGCAGAGGACAAAAGAAATAATTTCATTCCCTACCCCCACATGTGCAAAAATGCAGCCAGGAAAAAAAAATAAATTCAGGCCTTTTCACTTCACTAGACAAGACTCAACAAATAAAGCCAGATCTGCTCTGCCAGACTTCTGGCTATTTGAATAGGCAAGCGGTAGCTAAGCTTGAAAAAGCATGTACCACCACACAATCTGAACTGGGCTTTCACTGCTGTTCTTGGTAGAAATGGCTGAAGAAAGATCCAGTGCACAAATGCACAGACAATGGGTGGGAAAAATGGGTGCTGTTTCTGCCTGTGTGCTTTACCAACAATACAACCGTACCGTAGAAAGAAAGAGAGAAGAAAATAAAGAGGAGGGGATTGAAGAGAGTCTGGATGAAAACAATGGATTATTTAACAGAGCACAGATTTTGCTGATGTCAACTGCTTATATATAAAGTTAAATGCAGATTCCTACTAGAACACCGTGCTTTGATATATTCTCTCTGATCCTGATACTTTCTCTGCTGAATTTTAGTGCAGGTTATTAATTTGCCTGCTGTGAGGTTGATAAAAATGTCTGAATTAATTTTTTACAATGCCATTTACTTAAAAACAACTTCAATGATTTTAAAATCCACATCAGCTATTTCATCTACTGGTGGACCTCTAGTCTGACTAGTTCACTGAAAAATACTACAATATGAGATCAAACCCTGAATCTCATTCATTCCAGCTTGAAATCAAACTGCATTTAAGGTGAAAGAAGGGAAGACGGTGACATTCAAATAATGCCTGGAGTTGGCTTTGTCCTTAAGGACCAACATTAACAATACTAACACAAAAACCGGTTGTCAAAAAAAAAAAGGGAAATAAGTTATCCAAGTGGAATAGTACTTTCATTGATTTTTTTCCAATCTAGAATACTTCTGTAATATGAGCAAAACCAATCTCTACACCCCTCTTTTTTGATTTCTGAGACCTCTCACTTCTCCTGAGTGATGTGACACAGTTTGTAGTACAAAGAGCAGATATTTTCTTCTGTTAACAATGTGAACTACTATAAATACACACACAAGAACACAGGATGGTCAATCTGGTCTAGTACTGTGCCTTATATTTGCTATATTTTGATGAGTATTGCGGTCCTAAGATACTGCTCAAGTATTCAGACATGGAGAGAAATTGATGCAACCGTGTTTCAGTGAGATCAGGGAAAATTTGTTTCTCAGGATTAGAATTTTATTATATACACAATTTGATCAATTATTAAAAAAAAAACAAAACAACAAAACAAGAGAAAGGAAACTGAAATATACCACTGACTGCTGAAGCCTTGGAAAACAAACAAAACCAAAGAAAAAAATCAGGGACAATTTACTGCAATCTTGTTGACTTCTACTGTTTACCTGCATATTAAAAACAAACCATTCACTGAAGATGTCACCATAATTATATAAATTATATCAAAGACAACTAACTAAATAGAATCCTTCTTGAGTGTGGAACCAGAATGAAAAATTATACCCACCTTCATAATCATATTCTTCATTGTTCAAAATCTGAACTCTGGCCACAGAGTTTGTATCAGAAAGCAAAGTGGGATTACACTTAACTACTCTACTGCAAAGCCAAATATATTATGAGAGAACCAAGCATTCAGTTTTGGTTTGTGTGAAGGACCAGAGGGACCTGCACCAGCCGAAGCAGAGCCTGCAGGTACAAGGAAGCAATGGTTGCCCTCCATTTAGCACTTGGAAGCCTACAGCTGGAGTAGTGTCCAGCTTTGGGCTCCTCAGCAGAAGAGAAACACGGATGCACCTGAGCAAGCACGTCACAAGGCTGGCCACTGAGCTGGCCAGGGGCTGGAGAGGTGGCATACAAGGCAGGCTGAGAGACAAAGCAGGGCTTGCTCAGCCTGGGGAAGGAGGGTCAGGGGGCATCCTACTGCTGTCTACCGCTCCTTAACTGGAAGGTACAAAGATGAGAAGGCCTGGCTAACCTTGGAGATAGCTCCAGGCTAGGATGAGAGACAACAAACAAGCATGAAATGGGAAAGTACAACTTAATAAAAACTGTTTTGATCTTTCTTTTAAACCACATGGGTCAGCAAACTACAACATGGTCACAGAGACTTGTGCAATCCCTATCCTTCAAAATACTCAAAATTCAACTGGGACAAGGCCCGGACATCCCTCTGCCACTGGACCTGCTTTGAGCAGGACAAAGGACTTGAAAAATCTCTGGTGGTCCTTTCTAACTTGCATGACTCCATGAATTTCACTTTCATATTAACTCAGGACATTTCCAGGGGAAGCAGCAATATCCTTGATGAATCCTAATCAAGGAACTGAAATCAAAAGACAAACATTTCAATTTCTGATGATGTCTGTATGCTTTTGCCAAGTACTGATTACCTTCATTTTGCAAAATAAGTACATGTTTGTCTAACACTATCTCTCTGAATCTACTTCATGACTTAAAAACAAGCTTTTTTTATTCAGGAAGCAAAATTTCTTCCAGGTGTTTGTAAGAGAAATTGTCTGTTAAGAGTTATTTAGCAACAGCCACAACCAGCTTTAATCAGTCTCATTTTTTTGTTCTCCTTTAAATTAAACATTTCACATGCTTCACCTCTTGAAGGTATTTTTATTATTATTATTATTATTATTACATGAAAAACAATCTCTTTGCTCTGTTTCATCTGGAATGCAATATTTTAACTCCTAAAAGATTTTGTTTCATACTTTTGGTAATACCATGTGAGGGAAATACCTACTTCATGGTTTTACAAAATTTGTTGTAAATAGGGAAGTAACTATTGTATTCTAAGCTTTTTCCTCTGCATGTATTTCTTCTGAATAAGCTCAACAGAATAGAATTCTAAGATGTCCAAGATCTCATTTGTTTTCATAAAATTAAATCCTCTTTTTGGGGGAAAAAAAAATTAATAAAAATCATATTATAAACAAGGAGAAAGATCTCCAACGTGAATAATAAAGAACATGCCCATGTTTGGGGAAAGTGAAATAGCTCCCTCTTCTGTAGTATTTCATAACACAAACTACACCTTTAGAAGAAGTTTGATGTTTTGATCCTATGAAACCAGCATCAATCAACTTAAAAGAAATTCAAAATCAGAGCATTCAAGCATTTACCATTAAAAAATACACAGGAAAAGATCCCCGTAACCAAATAGTACTCTAACTTTTTACCTAATGGTTTACGTGATAACTGGCTCAAAACTGGGCCTGAAGGGTGTGCTGCTCAATAGCCTTTCATTCGAGTCTGCATACTTGTTTAAATTTTGTCTACTGTCCAAAAAAGTTAACTGCAGCCGACTAAGCAGCAGCATGTGTGTTTACTTAAGCTTCCTGTAAAAACATTCATATCATTCCAAGAGTGACTAAATGTTTTCCATCCTCATAGTTCGCATTCCAGCCTTCCCCGCCCCTCCAATTCATTACATGAAAAATATCAGTCCTGAGTCCTGAGCTAAAGAATTTCCTTCCTGGGTTTGAAATACTTAATGCCTCGCAGGAAATTTTTTCCCAGAATTTAGCTATCTGTGTCAGCTATCAGGGTTCAACAATTCAGCATCACATAACAATTTATAAAATGTATGCAAGGACTTAGATGATATAACTTTCTAATTCTCAAGTAACTCTGAAAATATGTTCATTAATACCTCCAAACACATAGTTCAGTTTGGCAGCCTTTTGTCTCAAATTTTATTCATGCTGCCAACCTGAAACTACTAAAATATGTATTTTTTCTTTGAAAGTAACTATTATAATCAAAGACTATTTATTGCTGCAGAGTAAAGAAGCCTTCTATGTACCAAAGGTGCATGTGTGGGGGTATATGTATGTCATTTTTGCAGTGAGATGCAATCAAAATACATACTTTCTATTCCCAAAATGTAAAGTTAAAACCTTTTGTCTGTCATAATCAATTCCAACAGTTTTTGGTTTAACAGGCATGTATACTCTTCAAATGAATTTCAATTCTGATAAGAACTTTTTTTGACTATTTTAGGTGGAACAACACTAAGAAATGACCACCTTATTAAAGCAGAATCAATTAAGTCAATCAAGAAATGTCCAGATACATTAAGAAGGCCATTCACTTATTTTTACTAGGTGAAGATAAATACTAAATTAGTGTACATCTGGGGTAAATCTATGAAAGCCAGAAGTGCTGAAAAAAATTAGGAGGATCCATGAGGTTCTTTATAAGTGAGACATCCTCTGACATGTATTCATTAGGATTCTTTGGTTATTTATCCTTTCAGCAGTCTTCCACTGAATTCAACGATGCATCATGGAAAACCATGAAAACGTCATTTCATACTCGTGTACTCCTCCTGAATTTCACCGGCTTGCACGGGCAGCAGGTTTCATCACACATCAACAGGCTCATCCGCCTTCTCTAGAACCAGTATTCTAAATCATGATCTGGCAAACATAAGCCCAATTCTCTGCAGCATGGTGTTTGCATCCCTTAATTGACTTTGATGAAAGGGCTGGTTGGGAGCTCCAGGGCTGCTGCCGAACAATAACTTACACTTCATGCTCTAAGGAGGACTCTGGGCCCACACCCCGTGTCAGTGAACACTGCTTGCTACCACTGACTTCATCCTGAATGAATCAAATTTCTTTTCACTGGACTCTGCTGCCTGTTTTTACTTAATGAAGTGCTAGACACGCTAAAGGAACTGAACTGAATTACATCTCAGCTAGAGTTTAGATTCCTTTATTGATGAAAATGTTAATTTCTTTTTGTGAAGATAAAGTGTCAGCCATAATGACAGAGAAATACTGTGGGTCTTATTCATGAAAATCCTCTGAGGGGATTTTGTTTAACACTTAATTTCTCATTCACAGCTTATGCTGGCACCCTGCCATCTGTACCTGAGGGCTCTCCTGCAGAAGGACGTGCTGTGAGTTAACCAATTACTGTGTATCAGCTTTCCCTATGAATAGTCTGAGCTTCTGAGAGATGCAAGGGAATAGAAGCAACCACAGACTTTCCTAAGGGACATTTTTAGCATCAATGCCAGTGCTGAACACTTGCATTTATTACCTTATTAAAAAAAAAAAGGTATTTTCTTACTATCTTAACCAATATTTACTTCCTGTGAACACAGCTATTACTCTAATTTGCGGATGGCTGTCCACAGATGCAGATGGCCTGAGGGAAACAGTTATTTCTATCACTGTAGCTCTTTTAGTATTATTCACATGCTATTATATATTCATATGCTATATTCCCTCTTTTTTGGTAAAATTCATTAAAAATGGAATTGCTATTTAAACCACAGTAATGTTACTTAGAAAGCAAATTTGCCAGCCAGCAAGAAGCAGGCAGCTCTGTAAGCAGCAGTACTAACTGCAGCTGATTGCCAATGGATCTGATTGGCTCCAATGGAACAAGAACACAGACCAGCCCCCATGAAGAGCTGGTCTGAGCCAAAAGAAGTGTAAGCACATATCAAAATTTTGCAGTCCCTTATGGCACTTGGAAAACCACTTTCTCCCCTCTACCTAGCTGTCTGTTTTAATCTGAAGAAATGTGATCCCTTTGAGACTTCCTTGTGCTGCAAAAATAAGCTGTTGGCTCAAAAACCATGGGGAAAGCACAAGTATGATTACCTAAGCCTTGGCTCTCAATGAAGAGAAGTCTAAAAAACAAACTAAATAGATAATAGATTAAATAAAATCAAATCCCAGAGGGCCAATATCATTACAGGAGATATAGAAGCTATATAGAAGCATCCATCAGAAGCTTAAAACTAATTCTTTGTGCTGGATCCACAGAAGGGAATGGGCCTGCCTTTCCCAGCTCTCACTAGAGAAAGGAGGCGCATGACTTGAAAAGCTGTGTCAGCTGAAGAGCTTGAGTTTGGGGACAGGCCAAGGATGAAGGAAGGTCTTCCCCTCCACACTGTTCTGTCTCAATACGCCTCTGTCTCCATGCCTTTTCTGTGGAAAGGCTTTCTGCCTTTCTCCCTGTGGAAACAGCCACCTCAGAACAGCCAGTCGCCTGCTTCACAAATTGAGTTTTTATTGATAGGCCGCATGCACAGCCCATGGGCTTTTGTGTATCAGGTAACTGGCAAGAAGTGACTCAAGATGGACATACTGTATCAAGATGTCCTGCCAAAAGGGTTCTGATCACCTTGATGTTTAGTTAAAAAAACCCCAAACATCCTCCCCCACAAGCCCCCAGCTATATATTGGGGTCTATATTGGTAAGCTACAGCCATCACTTGCATAAACACTGAAAGCTACATGTGAATTACCATTACTGCTTTCAGTTATGTAAGCAATTTCCTGAGCAAGTCTCTTTGCACTGAGGCTGAAAATACGACTGCCGTGCCCTGAACACATAAAAAAGACAATCTTAGTCACAACATGCCACAGAAGGAATTTCGTTTTCCTCAACAACTTTCTGCCTTCCTCTAAATCCCATCTTTCTCTTTTGTAATCCAATTTCATTTTTTTTCTTATCTTTTTCTTTGCAACAACCTTTTAGGCAATTGAGGACTGCTATGTTCACATTCTGACTTCATAATTTTATTTTAAGCTGAACCAATCCAATTTATTCAGCCTGTCCTCCGAGGATGTGTTTTGCAAACTTTGGACTTACAGCTCTCCAACACTTTCCAGCTTCCATCTTTATCAGAGGAGCAATGTACAAAAAAGAACCAAGTACCTACTCTGTCATCCAGGGACATACCCACCCACAGGAAAGAGAGCAAAAAGGATTACTTCAGGTCTTGTGAATTCTCCTCTTGATCTTAATTTCAGTATGGTGTTTGCCTTCTCAAGGCCCTGTTAATCCATGTTCAACATGTTCTTTCCCCTTAATCACCAAACTGCTCCTGGAAAGCTGCTATTTAACAATCACTCTGGTTCAGGACTCATGAAGGATGGCCTCCAAGCACATGTTGTGTTCCACTAAGGGGGAACTGTGGGGGCTCTTTTCAAACAGAAGATCTAGGAGAGAATTAAGCCAAACAAGGCAAATAGTGTATCTGAAAACCATTTATTGGTAACGAAAAGGCCATTGCCCTACTAAAGAAGAATAGGAAAGACAGAAAAGGAGGAAGAAGAAGAAGAAAAAAGAATGGGGGGGGGGAGGGCAGCAGAGAGAGAGGGGAGACAGAGAGCAAAAGCAGGCATTACCACCAGAACTGTGGAGTGTGCCATTGACATCCAAGAGGCAGGGGGTGTGTGCACGCTGCACAGCTCTAGGAGACAGACAGCTACACAGGCACAGCTCCCACAGCAACGGGCAGCCGGACACAAGGTGAGTGGGGATTGGGCAGGAGGTCCAGAACCCTGGACAGGGTCATGGCGCGGATCGCGGTGATGGGCTGGATCAGTGACAGGGTTGGAAGCAGGTGGCTCAGGCAGGAACCCAGGCAGGAATGCAGGGAGGCAGGACAGGAAATGGCTGGAGCGGGTTGAGGAAGATGGAAGTGGTAGGACAGGACACAAGAGGTGGTCAACAGGTGTCCAGCCAGCAAGAGGGAGAGCGAGCGAACGAGAACAAGCAAAAAGAGCAAGGGCAAAAAGCGAGGGCAAAAAAGAGCCCTGCAGCTCGTGATGCAGTTACTTTTACACCCCTCAGCTCCTCCCAAGGTCTGGTCACTCGCAGGAAACCACTGGCCCAGTTGAACATTCCACTGGTGGAGACCTTTTCCCACCCGATTGGAGAACCTCTCTGGAGGACACAGCGTCCTCGGTGGTCTCCTACTGATGGGTTATTCCATAAGAGATGGAAATGGCTGTCAAAACCTCTCTAGAGACAGGGCTTTCCTCCATCTTCTCCTAGCTGCCTCCTGCAAGCGGCACATGTGCAGTCCCTCCCCCACATACCTCTGGTCAAACCATGTTGAGACAAAAATCAAACCAATCTGGGCATCCAGTCAACATGGGAACATGAATTGCATAGCATGCATACAGGATATACACCATGGACAGACATACAGCAGCATGTTAGGAGGAATTAAAAAGGGTTTACTGCAGAGAACAGAATCAACTCTGTATGGTAACAGAAATACCACAATTGCTACTTCTTGGTCTCTAATTTAGAAATGTGTGAACAGCTACTGTTATGTAACTTCAGTATCTACAATCCTTACACCCTGGTTTCCTCACTGCGGTAGTAAGAACATCAGGATTTTCTTCATGAGGGAATGGGAATGTTCTAGTTTGATCTAAATTTACCATATTCAAAGACTGAACAGATTTGTGTGCTGACATACAGCGCTCATATTTTGAGAACCTCTGTACACAGAATTTCTAGCATGTTGTATGTGATCTCTGGCAGCAAAATTTTTTTGCAAGTGCAATCCAAGAAAAAATTTATCCTCATGAAGCTGCTGGAATGTAAACTTACCTAGGGGAACAAATCATGTCCTTTATTGCAACTGATTACAAGCCAGCCAACAAATAACTGAATTTGCAGAACTGCAGGTACAGCAGTGTTTAGATCCAAGACACAGGGTAAGAGTCAGAAGTGACTGATACTAATAACCTTTTATTCTGAATGAGCCACAGCCAGGCCAGATCTACAAGCAGCTTTGACTAGAATTTTCTCATCAGTTTCATGTTCCACAAATCCCTCAACACTCAGCCCAAAATATACTATAGAAATATCTTTGACTAAATGTTTTGGTTTGCGTATTAAAGAGCCTATATCTGACATGCATAAAGTAAGGTCACACAATTGAAGCTGGCTGCTGGCAAGTGGGTTCTCTTTCAAATGTAAATAGAAGTCCAGTGAGAAATAAATGCATGCTTAAAAACAGTGATAAGTATATAACGTGTCTTCCTTATTATTCTTTATCTAATACTTATTTCTAAATAGAAATATGGGTGCAAATTGGTCCATCAACTAAACTAAGATAGTAGGGGGTTTTCAGCAGGTATTCTTCTTCCTGCTTTAGATGTGACGCATAGTTAAGATTCTAGAATACAAATAATTATTTCCTACATTCTGCATTATCTCCACAAAAAAAGTGAAAAAGTTAATGCAAAAAGACCTACAGCTGAATTAAGAAATGTAGTATACAAGTAAGAGCAAAAAAGCAAAGTAAATTCATGGTGCAATTAAATAACACAACTTTTGAAAAAAAGTAATTTTAAATTAACCTGCAAAAAGTATGTTATTTCTCTATGGTATATACTCTATGTTGAGATGTGAATGAGAACTGGAAGTCATTCAAAAGAGAAGTGCAAAACAAGGTATGCTTATCCTTACAATCACTAATAAACTACTACTCCAAAATCAGCTGCAAAGTTTACATTACTTTTGCCCATTTATTGAACCTATCACTGAAGTACACTGCTTTTTCTCCTTTAATAACCGGCATAGTTGAAAATACGACACTATATAACGTCACAGACACCAGACCTTTGCCCACACTTCAGAATTGTGCTTCTCTTTCCTGAACAGTAGGGAATAAGAGAAGCAGAAGGATGGAGAAACCAAACTGGAGAGCACATGACAGTCAACACTTCTGCTCATACAGTGCACTGCAAAATTCAGGTTAAGCTGTGGATATGCAAGTGCAATGAGGTGGTAAGCAGAAAAGCATCAAATGCCTGACAAGGACGCATTTTAATTCCTCTTCAGGAAAAAATGGGCCTGGAATATACTTCATTGCTTTTAGCTCCATTAAATGTACTGCACATCTTTTTCATCAGAATCATTAAAATCAAGGGGTTGATTTGTCAGCCAGCTTCCCAGCCAGGACATTATTCTCCCCTGTTCCCACCACCCCTGCAGGTCATGAATGACACAGTGAGCATCAGCAGCAGAACTTCATCAACAGAAACAATGCTCAGGAGAAAGAGTGAGAAGCTGATTTAAAATGGGAAGGAGCACTGATCCATGCAGCTTACCTGGTTAACAGAATAGAGATGTCAGGTGGCTGGATGATGGCAGAAACAAAATAGCATTTTAGATGGGACTAGGTTGTCATTAAAACGATACAACTAAAATTCAGGAAAAATCAGTTGTGTGAAAAAAGTAGAAGTTTTTAACTGTCTTCCCATGGCATACTTACTTCTCCAGTTCAGCCTTACAATAAGGAGAAAACCAGAGACCAGAAATCTAAAGAAGCCCCTTGCCTACTGGGTTAGCAAGCAACAGCTGTATTGTAATGAAAGCAGACAGTACTTGCTTCCCACCCACGCATTAAACTCCAAGTAGAAACACTACTAATCTCAGATTTAGGGTTTAAGACACATGAAGCTATCTGACCTTGGAAATGGGCCAGAAGTCTATGGCTAACACACAAGTTCCTGCTGCCATCATCTCAGACATCACCTTTTAAAAAAAATAATTTTAAAATACACATTCTTAATGTTAAATGCAGACAGCCAACATCTAACATTGTTATTTTTTCCTAACGTTCTGGGATTTTCTTAATGTGTGCTTTCAAAGAAAAATGTTCACAGATTCAGAAAGACACACAGGTCTTAAACTTCCAATCAGGTAGCACCTTGCTCTCTTGTATCTAAATATTTTTATTCAGGCTGCTAATCACAAGGCCTAACAGCCTTGAACTCGTTCGATGCCCCAAAACACAACTTCAAGAGATTTGCTGGTACCCTTTATGTTTCATTTCTCAGGGATTCTTTCATTTGTTATTATTGCAAAATAAGTTGTTAAGTCTCAGATGCTGAATAATTTCTCATCAAATTATCCAAAGCTGCTTCTTGCAAACTCAATTTTTTAAATCTTGGGTGCTAGCATCTGAACTCACTGCTGTGCTTTAACAGTCCAGGTTTTTGATCCTTGAAATAATCCCATATTTGGATTTCTGGAATTAAATAATTTGCAATAATGGATCATAATAATCTGTTTTGTTTTGTTTTTTTTTTTTTTTTTTTGCTGTGGGAGAGGGAGGGGATAAAAGAGGAGAGATTCAAGTGTTTTCAAATGTTCTCTGACCACTGGTACCCAAGTATGCTGAAGCCTCCTCCTAGCATGAACAAGAAGCACTTCCCCTAATTGTTGGTTCCACCACTCACATAATTTCATCACCTGTTGAAAAAGAAAAACACCACCAAGGCAAAGGTGATGCTTTTAAGCTTAAAATTTAGGAAGTTCCTCAAAATACCATTCAGTATCACTGTCTTCCAGATGACACATTCAAAACTAGATGACTACAATTAAACATACACCATACAACAGCTAACACAAGAAACAAATAAGAAGTCAAACTATTTTTTAATAAAACATAATTTAGATGACACAAGGACCTCATTTAAATATTGATGCCACAGTTCTATTGTGTCAGTTTACATCCATTTGTATGATAAGTATGACTGCACTCCATACGCCACTCACCCAGCAACTACAAAACAACTTCTGTGGACTTAAACACTTGCTAGCTATATCTTCTTCTAAAAGTAAAAACACATTAGTGCATAGAACTACCTAACCTAGTCCAAAGGACCTAATTTGTGTCCTGAGAGCACTGCAGAGGCATTTGTGTGGTGTGTTAATGAAGCACCAGCTTGCTTATGTTGCAACCTTGTGCAATGACAGATGGAAGCCTATGCTTGACCCTGTGTTTGCTTCCCACGTTCTTCAGAATTAGCTCAGTCTCATATATATATATATATATGCATTTAATTCAATTATCTCTCATTAATTTCCTCTGGTCTGGAAGAGGAAAATAGAGACATTTGCCTATCCTTCCCTTATTAGAGGAAAAGAATCCTCTCAGTGTACTAACGTTGAAAATTCTTCCATCAGCTTCTCTCTCTCTCTGTACTGCCTTCCCAAGCTGGCTCACAGACACCTAAATAATGAGGGGTGACAGCACAGGCTCTGCAATATCCATTGTGAGGTGATCACTGGGGATTAACAGCAGTTAACCTGCTTCCTCACAGTGAAATTCATTCAGTGCAAGTAGTGCAATTCTGTACAATTCACCGGCAGCTTTTACACATTGCATCAAACACCTTCTTCATACCTAGTGATGTGAATTCTGGAATTAAAGAGCACCTGTAAGAAATCCTTATGCTTCTCAGATTTATCCTAAAAAGTAAGTATCCCAGTGAGCTTATTTGGATGGATACTGCAAACCAAGAAGGGCCCTGAGACACTTGTAGATATACCAAAATATTATCTTTTTTAATCAGAGATGGAATGAGAAAAACTTAAGTGGCAACTCACTGAGCACCAACAAGTGTTTGTGCATTGTGAAGATGGCCTTAGGTCTAGATGAACCATTTCTAAATTTATCTGGTGTTTTTCGAGATGAACAGCTGCTCCAGAAAATGCAGCTCTAAATGTACATTTACATATACAATTCAAAATATTTTATTTAATGTCTCAGTTTGCAAGTCTTCATATTTCCATGGTCAGGCTGGGAAAGCATTTTACCTCATAGTTAAGTTAAATCTCAATCAGTTACACCATATACATGTATTTCCAAAAACAAATGAAAAATAATTGTAAACTTGACAAATGAATCTGTCTCCCAGGTAATATCCCTTTTTACAAGTTTCACTGAAATAATTATGTCCAATACCAAACTATGTTGTACAAAGAGATTTTTTGTTGCACCTAAATGACAGTGATGAAGAAGAAAACAGGAGTAATTCAATTAACAGTAATACCAAGAGATAAACATTTTGACCTTCTAACTTCTGTATTTATTAATAAGGTTTAAGCAAAGATAAGAGAAAAATTAGTAAATAATGCTGATCTTAACTATCTCTTACTATACTCTTTGTGCCAAAAGAGTACCAAAGATTGCCAACATAGAGGTGTACTTAAACCACACTGATGTTTCCTGCCCTCATCAGTCATCAGCCAACACTGTACCAGCTTCTTCAATCCTCCAAAATTTTAAAGTAAACCAAGAATTGCCAGGAAAGCAGGAGCCATGACAGACCAAAGCCAAATGAGGGGAAATGCCACTCTTACCTTCACACACGGGGCAGCACTCCCCGGGGACCTTGACAGGGTTTAGGCAGCTCTGTCCGCAGGCCGTTGCCACGCAGTGCGGGTCCCCATTGATGCACTGGCAGAACGTGCAGTCGTCCTCTCGCCAGCGGTCTCCGTGAGCTTGGATCTGACCATTGGCATAGCAGCCAGCAGGGTTATTGACTGGATAAAGTGGGTCTGAAATGACAGCAATTGCAAGAGAATGTGTGTTTTAATGAACATTTTAGTTTTTTGATTTTGTTCTTCAGAAAAAAATCGTTCTTCGGCCTATTGATTCTTCTTTTTTGCACTAGCTTTCTGAAGGAAATTTAAATTTTCTGAATGACCCATTGGAATGACTCATGTCAGCACCATATCACTATTTTACACTACGAGCAAAGATGAGGCCTCAGGCACATTTGCTGCAGGAACAGGAAATGTGTCTTAACTACACCTCATCACAGTTTTGGAGATATACTAGCTTTTTGAACAAGGTCAGTTTTCAATTTCATTTCAGTTGAAGTTTTTTCCCCTTGAAAGCCACAAGTCCCACTTACCTGCTAGCAATCAAATTAAGATCTGGGTATTTAAATAACAGAATTTTAGGGAGCATATTTTATACAGGCTTTCTCCTCAAGTTCCATGCAAGTCTGTATATGCTAACCCATTACCTGAAATAAAAGCAGCTTTTACTCTTCAGAAATAATAGTACTCCAGAGATGTGGTAATTAGCACTGATATTAATAGTTAAAAAGATATATATATAATGTGAATGCATACAATTTATCATGGTGGCTAATAAAAGGTCAAGCTCAAAAAACAAAGTATCTGAGAATGTACAGTAAGTAGGTCACATTTGCAAAGCAGGCAATACTACAAATTACATATTAAAGCAGATTTAACATATTAAAAGCAATAAATACAACCAAAAACATCTTTTTATAGCAGACATCAAACAAGCACAAGTGATTTATTATAAGTTAATTTTCCAGGAGTGTTAAGTTGGAAGGACGTGGGAGAAGTAAGATATCCTATCTGAAGGGAAAAAAGGATGAAATGAAACTTGGATTATTTCTTTGAAGTTTCATCACTTCACTTTGGAAGGAAGGCAATGCATTTTGAGTGTAGATAAAACCTGTAGCAGTGCCAGTAGCTGTTGTCTTATTCTAAGCCACTTTATGACACTCCAAACATTTGGAGTGAAACTGCACACAATGTCATCCCCATCCTGAGCTGTACTGATATTCAGAATTTTGGTAAAATTCTGATTAAGGCGTAAACCAGATGTTTGTGAAAATAAGGCATTTAAAAATTAAAATGCTTCCTCGATTCTTAACTTTGCACCTTTCATGTTTTAGGATGACCTCACATCTGTAAATAACCATTTCGACCTAGCCAAAAATCAAATCATACACAAACAAGCGAAGTGAATTTTATCATTCAACTTATGTACAGGATTCTGATTGACAGGAATACAGAAAAAGCACAGAAAAGGCATACAAGACTTGTGCTATTTGCAATAGCCTTCTATGCAACTCAAAGCACAAAGATCCTTGTACCCTTAAAAGGTCAGCAGTGTTTAAAGCTATACACTGAGTCCAGAAAATTACATCTCCTAATGCTGATATAGTCTACAGAACTTTGAGAAAGAACTCTTCCAGGAGTTAAGTCAAGAAGGGCTTGTGCCTGTACTATACAACTCACACCAAATTTACTACATGCCATTTTAGAATTGTTGGAGAAAAAAAAGTTTTATATTTCTTGATATTTCTATAATCAAGTAAATATTAGCAGGAAGCAACTAAGCACCTTGAAAACCAGTCACTCAACAGAAGAAGAGCAGGTAGAAAAAATGCCAACAACCAGAAAAGCATGAATGGGTGGGCTGATATGTTCTGCCCATTTAAAATACTTACCTTGTCAATTTAGGTGTCAGCTTTACTCAAGTTATTAAAAAAGGGATCAGAGCCACCTTTTTTTTTTTTTAAGTGTTTAAAGGAACCAGGACAATTATAATATGTTAATAGAGCCAGCTGTCTAGGCTCACTTCAAAGAATGCCAACAAATCAAGAAGGATTTCTAGTAAAAACCACCATATATCTTAGTATCCAATCATTGAGAAGTCAGACTTCCTTCATTTAGTGCCATAACCCCTATCAAAAGAACACACAGTAGAAACAAGCAAGCCAAATAGCACCAGGTGATTTGACAAAGGACCCTGTAACTTGGCATTAAGCCACAGGCATTACTAGAAAACAACTGGACTCAATAATTATAAATCATTATCCATTTTATTCTGTCTTACTAAGGACCTGTCTTAAAGAAGACATTTCCACTGCAGACTAACACATACCAACTCATCAAACCTGAAATGGAATGTTACCAGGTTTTCTTGCTAGTCTGACTCAACGGTTGCAAAAATGGAGAAATCAAATTTTAATGTGGTATGATATGACAGAACAATTTATTGATAGATAATAAGGTAGCTGAATATTTAAATCATCAAAGAGGATAAAGGATGTATCTATAACTGCAAGTCCAATGTGGAAAGTCAGCACCCATATCTGAATATGACAGGACAGATAAAGCAGATATATAGATACCTTATTTATATATCTATATATCTTGTCATCATGATTTCATAATGCCAAATCTTGGAATATTCACATATGTGAAAAAAATAGTAATTATAGGAAAAGAACGCAAGAGAGTTCATATATTCTATAAAGTCAGCAGCTCATACAGCAATTTCTTCAGGAGTGCATCTGCACTTACTTGGGGGGGTTTCACCACATCAGACATACTTTCTCTAGACTTTTTCAATTTGGCATTTAATCACAGCATAGCACAGATTTTTTTTTTTTTTTCTTACAGCATGAAGGCTCTTGTAAGTTTAGGTGCAACTGTATCAGGAAAGACCAAAAATCTAGGATCCTGCCTTCAACTATAGTCAACAACAAATATCTAGGCCAGGTCTTAAACACAGGGCAAACGCGGATTGGTATCTCTAGAATACCTAAGCCTACAGCATTTGCACTTCAATTTCTCTACATGTGAACACCATGTATCAACCTGATACGAACCTACACTTAAATATGTAAAATATACACCAAAATATAAAAAAAATTACAAATACTCTTTAAAAAATGACTTCCTAACTTGCCCACTTGATATTTCATTATCCAGATTTTGGGTTTAAATCTCTGAAGCTCTCAGTAGCTTGGAACAAAACAAGCCATTTTTCACCAGATCCTGTGCTGAGTGAGAAGGTCCAGCTCTTACAGCTGCCTCTTTCAGATGTATTTTTGAGGTACCTTACTTTCTAATTCTCTGTGTGGAATAAAACATTACTATAATGGATCTTCTGGCTTATTTGCTCCTGCAAGGAGCTACAGGAATACTGATATTAAGGAGACTGCAAAGTGTTTGAAATTCACATTAATTATTAGATTCCTCTCCTCCTCTGAGGAGATTTCAGATTTCCAGGTGATTTCACTTACTGAGAAGATATTCCTATGTTCACATTTAAACAAAGGGACTAAATGTGCCTCACAGGCCTTTTGACTACCTGGTGGCCATAACCTGACCCCCACTGAGGCAAGATCCAAGTGCACAGCACCACCCCTATCTTCCTCTGCTGGGAATTCTGGTTGTATTCTAGCAGAAGATGCCTCCAGTACTTTCTAATATAAGCAAGAAGGTCAATGTGAAATTTCTCACAGAGCCCTTTTTAGGAGGATTGCAGGCCTAGCAAGGTTGTCAGCAGGGCAAAGGAGGAAGAGAAAAACATTGACATTGGATTGCTGCCCCATGGCTTTGCTATAATTGTAGAGGAAAGAAATTTTGTGCCTTACTCTAGCTGAACAGAATAAGAAGCAGGTTGCAAAGCAATTGAAATTTGTCTCAGGGCCACAACTGCAGCTCTGGAGATGCCTGTCTAAATGTCTGAGCAGAAATTAGAAACAGTTTCTTATGTCCTTTGTCAAGAAGGCCCCCCCAAAACGCACTGCACACTTGACCATGTCTAAGAAGTCGTGTCAAGGTCAGACAAGCACTGCAAAGAACATAACAGCACACTCAGGCACAGCAAAAATGTAGAAATGAACTGAATTATGGAGGAATCTGCAAACTTCAGAAGAACAAAAGCCCTCATTTGCTCATTTCCATTGAACAGGCAAAAAAAAAAAAAAAAAAAAAAAAAAGCAGCAGAATTAAAAGCAGACAGGATTACAAAGAGACTGTACCTTCACACACTGGGCAGCACTCTCCTTCCGGCACATAGTACCTGTCGCAGTGTAGCTCACCACACTGGGCAGAGAAACAAATAGAGACTCCCCCTTGGCACCGACAAAATCGACAAGCATCCATCCGAAACATGTCTCCGTCATAATATTCCATGCTGTTAAATATGCAAGTTGGCTTCACTTCTGAAAGAAGAAAGAGAAAAGAAGTATTTCACAGATATTGCTAAACAGGAAATAGTTAAGCTTATGCTGCTACTGACAAAAACATATAAAAGAAACAGTTGATTTTTCTTTCATTTTTTAAACTCAAATACAATTTCATTTTAAGAACATGGTGTATTTTATTGTCTGTTTCAACAATGGAAGAAAATAAAATGCTGCTTTCAAAATTACCTTCAGAGCAATTGACTACACTTAAAAGTCTCAACTAAAAATAATTAAAATCCTGGACCAAGTCTACAGCACTGGTATTTCTTTGTACAAGTTAAATATTTCTCATTCTCGATAAGCCTGAAGCTACTTCGAATTTCAGCACATGAAACAGTATGTTTTTCTGTTTTAAGAAGACAGTTTCTGATGTCTCTGAAGTGTAATCTTCCTCTCTGTAGGACTAGGTACTCAGGTGGATAAATTGCACTAAAGCTGTCCAATCGAAAAACATTTTGCGACTGCATGATCTGTTTTGCAGAACTGAACACTTCTTTTTTCAAGCAACCTGGAGCTGTAATAGCCAGCTCACAACTATACTTCCCACAGAAAAATAAACTCAATTGTAATAATAGTTACATGATTACTTTAGTGTTTCAAAAACATAAGATGGATCATTCTTGTATGCCTCCATCTACAGCAGAGCCTTGACTTATAATTAAAACTTTGTGGGAAAGTAAGAGCCTTTCAAAATTTTGAAGTATTTTGGGAAGAACATTGCCCATTTACTTTGTTAACATTCAAAAAAAGAAAAGGAAAAAAAGATGCTAATTAAACCAATGAAACCATTTACAGATTTAATCAGATTTCCCTCATTATTATTATTATTGTTATTAATTATTATTATTTTATACCAAAGAGATTTGGTTCCAGATTATGAAGAAGATCTATACATCATATATATATATATATCGTAAGGTCTTCATAGAGGATTTGACCTTGCAGTTCCCCCACATACATGAACCCACCTCCACCACCTATTGCCAGCAAAGCCCACTCTGTTCAGCCAGCCCAACTGATCCCCCCTCCTCCATGACACTGTGCAGCTTTCATGGCTCAGGGCTGAATCACTGTGACTCAAGACACTGCAGAAAAAACACTCTGAATTTATATTCAACTATACTACTCCACATTAGTCATTAGGAAATCATGACTTCACAGCATCATCATTATATTACCCAATGACATAAGCCCCCTCCCTCTTCCCCACTTCAGAATAAAATTTTGGCCTCCTATGACACTAGCCCAAAATATGTGAAAGCAGCCACCTGAAGTACAGCAGTATCTAGTTCACCAGTCTGGTTTTTTTCAGAAGCTGTAAATCTAGCAGTCTGAAAAAACAAAGGTTCTGCAAACAGGATGCTATTTACTTCAGCAACAACAGTATCAAATACTGTCGATAAACCCAACACAATTAATTGCATTTCAAGCAAAGAGCAAAGCAAAGAAAGTGCAATTTTTCATGTTTCTGATTTCCGTAGAACAGAAGGAAGACTATTTACTTACATATGTAATGCCTAGCCACATAGAGCTAAAACTGCCCATTTTATGGTCAGGTGATTTTTCTTTTGGTTAGAGTTCAATCTCACGTGGGAGATGAAATATATTTAAATGAAAAATCAACATTTGCAGATTCTTTTCAACCCACCCCAATTCTCTTAACTTTTGGGGAGCTAAAAACTTTACATCTGAGTTACTCTTGACAATGATACAGGTTTTCTTTAAAACTCTAAAGCATTTCAAGTGCTTATTTCCACATATGCTTATATTGATCTCCAGCCTTGAGTCATTTGAAATGATTGTAAAGCATCAGAGTTGAAACTTGGAAGTATCCTGAGCAATGTTTGATTTTTATAAGCCTGTTCTGTCTTCAAGGCATAATGTAGAAAGCAGCATAAAAAATAAGAGCAAGAGGAGGAAATACCACTGTGTCCGGGAAAACAGCTATGACCTCATTAGAAAGCAATTCACATAAACAAACACTTGAGAAATATTTCAAGTTTATGCAGCTCAAGCTGTTAGTTTAAAAACCTTCTCAAAAAGGAAAAGTGCCAACACAACTCAAAAGGCCTTTAATCCATTTGCTTCTGGCTTCACTGTTTTGATTGCAGCTTTCCAGATTTTTACTGATTCCCCCATCCCATAACAGCAGATATGAATTCCTGACTGATTAGAAGTAGAAACATCATCTCCCATTAATTACTGTTATTTTTAAATGTCCAAACAAGACTATGCAAGTAACTGCAAATGCTGTAAGGAAACAGCATGTACAATGAAAACCACTGTAGAATTTAACTACATGTGTATTTTTACCACCCAGGCTTATGGTAAGCGTATACATTCAGACTAAACTATAGACCTAATCCTCTACATCCAGCTACAAGACAAGGATTACTTCTGTTAGAACCATATGTAAGACTCCAGTCTTGAGACTGAGTCAAGCCAAAACAAGCACGAAACAAAGAACTCTAGCTTTAGATACTCCAGGTGGAAGGAAGCCTGATGAAAGAGTGAGCAACGCACAGTGAAATTATAATGATGCATTTCTTCCACCACAATATGCTGAAAGATCTTTCAGTTCCCTGCTCTGGGTTGTTTTGGTTTTTTTTTTTTGAAGTGCCATTTTATTGCCTTATTGATCTAAGTATGACAGTCTGTCTCGGTTTTGAAAGACAGGTGTCTGCTAAGGAAGGCAGAGGC